>NW_027397064.1:15741044-15847215 GCF_003265705.2 Callorhinus ursinus
TTCTTTCTTTCTTTCTTTCTTTCTTTCTTTCTTTCTTTCTTTCTTTCTTTCTTTCTTTCTTTCTTTTTCTTTTTTTTTTTTTAGAGAGAGAGAGAGTGAGTGCACATATAGGAGGGCGAGGAGGGGCAGAAGGAGAGGGAGAAAGAGAGAATATCAAGCAGGTTCCTCAGCATGGATCCAGACATGGGGCTTGATCTCAGGACCCTGAGATCATGACCTGAGCTGGAATCAAGAGAAGGATGCTTAATTGACTGAGCCGCCCTGGCGCCGCCCCCCCCCGCCCCCCGGCCCTAATTTTAGTACAGTCCACATAACAAGCTATCGCAGCCTATGGATCACTTCTTCCCAGGACTTCCTGTTTCTGCACTCTTCCCCCCCCCCCCCCACCAAGGACATTATAGTATACTAGTACATTATATATAATCGGCTTATTTAGGTCAGTTAGGAAAAATAATATATCTTGAAAATAAAAAAAACATTTACATGTCGACATCTAGAAACAGACAGCATTTTATTGTAAGTTTTCATTTTTAACCATGCACTGTGGAGGCATGACATGGGCCCTTGTTGGACTAGTCAGTTGCCCTTACCCAATCAGGTTACCAGCAGAGCAAGACAATGTGATTTACACCTACTTGCTTCAGATTCCATTCTGGTAATAATTTTGGATTTCGTGAACTTGAAACTTTATCAGAACAACCAAAGTATTATAGCTTCACATTATGGAATAAGCTGTACATGTATCACTAAGTCAACTTAAACATAAATGGGTTCAGCAGCTTACAAAGAATATTCACAAGTGAGAATGTCCTGATGGCACTGTTTAACCATAGTGATTTAAGGTTGTTGTGAAAACCCACAGGCAGGAGTGCTCGTGGTGCTTTCCAGGGCTGCCTCTGGGCCTTCCTTTCTTGATGTGTCTGATCCCCAATGTCCCAGGCCAGTCCAAGTCAGCCTGACTGCATCTGGCATTTCATATGATATTCTCATTGTAGAGAGATCTCAGACTCTCCATAAGCAAGCCGCAGAGTTTAAGCTTTGATATATAAGCTACATAGTAGCTATCATACATATAATTCAAGAAGTTGTTGTTTCTAATTCTTTTCCTGAATTGCTAGTTCATTAATCCACACAGAACATCCACTACTGCCTGACATCCTTTAAATCCCTGTAAATGTCTTCGGTTCTGCACTTCAGCTATGGAAAAGGTTTTTATATCTCTATGACTTCAAGTTAGAAAGAAAATGTTCCGAGCTTATCAGTGCAGAGAAGATTGTTTTCCATTACTCAAAAGTCCTTTTCTCTGTGGCTATTTCCTGCCTCATACTTCAAAAGCACCCTATGACAAGTTAAACAATTTGCTCATTCATTCTTTCAACAAACATTGACTGAGCATGAGTTTGGGGCACGAAGTCAAGTAAAACAACTTTCCCTTCCTTTAAGGAGCTACCTTCTAGCTGGGGAGAAAGACAAGGGGATCAATAATTACAGGACAAGTATAAATGCTACTAATCAGGATTGTACAGGTCGAAATGCAAGTCTGGAGAGGCACACTTATTTTAGAGAGGGAATTCTCAGAGCAGCCAGTGGTCTTCTTGAGTATGGAAGAACGAGGTGGAGTCTTCAAGAAGATATGGAAGGACAGCCTCAGAGAGGAGAGTATGTGGAGATGCAGAGGTGCTGTTGAAGGCAGTGCAGTAGAGAGGTATAAGATTTTGTATATTGTGCTTTGTATAGTTTAGGATGCTTGGATCTTGTATGATGAGAATGCATTCATATATAAGTTGTGTAAGTATCAAAAGGAAAAATAAAACACAATCACACAAACAGCAACTGCATGACATGTTTGAGGAAGTTTGTTATTACTTGAGTGACAAACCTCTGCCAGGGAGGCATGGGGCTGAGCCTGGAACACCAAGCCAGGGCCACCTCATGCAGAGAGACCTTACATGCCAGCAAGGGAGTCTTTAAATTGTCTCTGAAGGCATCAAAAAGACAGTGAAAGATTTTAAAGAGGAAGTGGCATTACTTAATGTGATTTTTTAGTAAAACCACTTAGAAAAAAACATGGGAAGAGCAGGAGGGAGTTGATGTTGGAAGTGGGGAAACCAAACTTCAATAATCTATGAGACTATTGCTAAGGGCCTGAGTTACTAGAGTGGAAAGGGAGCTAGAGACAAGGGAGCAGATAGGAGGAATAAAGAGGTTAGGGCCAAAGAACTGAGTGACGATTCCCAGAGGGCTCCCAGGGGTACAGTTGGGGGAGGTGTCGGAGAGAGGACTCTCAAGTTTGTATCACTGACTGTTGTCAGTCACCAAGAAGGGGAAAATGGACTGAACAAGTTTGGAAAAAAGAACAAGAGCTTCTTTCGGATGGGTTGAATTTTTATGCCCTACATCATGTCCACAGGGGAGATGCCCAGCTGGAGTCTGGAGAGAAGAGGCTGGTGGTGCTTAGTAGAGAGAGCTGACTGTCCCTCTGACCATTTATTAGCCTCACAGTTCCTTAGACCGTATTTCTTAGAGGTCAGATTAGAGCCCCAAATTAAGAGATATAGGAAAGGGTATCCAAATTCTCAAAAATTTTCATTGTTTGTCATCCTAAAGCTCCCTCCTTTAGCAAACACAATGTATAAATATTAGTTGCATTCAGAGCGAGCTCCCTCCTAAGACAAACAAACAAAAAAACTGTCAATATGTCGACAGAAGCCAAACCAATTGCTTTGGTACCGTAAAGCCAAAACAACCGGTTGATTGAATTGTTCACTCAGTCAATAATTTGTTTGGCACTGTGTACATGAGCAATAACAGAGTCCCTACCCAGACGCTTCTAAGCAAAGGTAACAGTAACAGTGTATCTCTGAAGGACATGATCACGAAGTGGCCGATATTAAATCAACTCCTATGTTAGGTAAATATTACAGGTATTTCCAGTGAATAAGAGGAGCTAAGTGCATTTGGCCGAATGGAGATTGAACAAGTCTTTAAAGGCAAAGAAACGGAGAAGGAACATCTGCTCTCAATCATGAGTCAGCGGTGAGCCATGCTCCACAGGGCACAAAGCCTGTCAACAGTTCCTCTATTTGCAGAACGTCACGTTAAGGAAGCAATGACCGAGAAAACAGTAAAAATGGGGGGCAATGGCCACATTGCAAATTTCAGCTAAAATAAATGTAGAAGCCTCTAAAACGGGTTTGTGTGTTATGAATGTTTTAATCACTTACCCATGAGTCTTATAATGGCTTGCTGTATGACTCAAAAGTCATACAGGAGAGGCTTTTTGTTTAGACAGAGAAGATTAAAGGTGAAATTGCCAACTATTATTAACTTTCATTTACTTATTCAATAATCGGGGGCGTTTAATGCATGCCAGCCTCAGCAGCCAAAATAGTGAGTGAATCAGATTCACCTCCTGATATCTCATGCACACAGCCATCCCCCTTACTAGGTCTGGCCCTTGGTTTTTAAAATCAGGTGAATTCAGAGAGTTAGCCCAATTTTACAGAAAACAAAACTGAGACAGAGTTGTGAAGTAAATTGCCAATGTTATAAAGGTAATAACTGTGAGAGCCAAGGCTCGACTCCAAGACATTTTCTGCAATATAACTGCCTTTTATAGCCAAAGTAGATTTCATGGAACAATTTAAGGTATTAAAATAACGAAATGTCATTCATAATAGTCCCAAACTAGAAATAATCCAAATATCCATCAACAGGATATATTAAAAAATTTTTATGTATTCACAAAATGGAATATTATGCATCAATGAAAATAAATGAACTATAATCACATGCAACAACATGGAGGACAGACAACAAAGGAGTAAATACCTTGCGTTTCCATTTACATAAAGTTAAAGAACAGGCAAAATTAATTGATAGTGATAAAAGACAGAATATCGGCTAACTTCAAGGAGTGATATTGACTAGGAGGGGACATGAGGAGTCCTCTGATGTGTTAGAAATGCACACTTTCATGATCAGAGTAGTAGTTACAGCTGTGTAAATATATAACATTCATTGAGTTGTGTATTTAAGATCCATGCCCTTTATGTATGTTGTATCACAATTTAAAAATAATAAATGATTGAGGCGTCTGGGTGGCTCAGTCGTTAAGCGTCTGCCTTCGGCTCAGGTCATGATCCCAGGGTCCTGGGATCGAGCCCCGCATCGGGCTCCCTGCTCCGCGGGAAGCCTGCTTCTCCCTCTCCCACTCCCCCTGCTTGTGTTCCCTCTCTCGCTGTGTCTCTCTCTGTCAAATAAATAAAATCTTAAAAATAAATAAATAAATAAATAATGGGTGAGAAAGAATTTGGCCAACGAGTGAAGTATATGTCAGGCAGTGTCTTTAAAGCAGATTCAGAAAAAAAAAAAAAACTGATCAAAGTTCTCGATAATTTAACCTCCAGTGGTTCCTCATGCTCATTGTCCTGTGTCAGCTCTGAGTTGAACTCATTTATACCAGGGCAACTGCAATGAGCATCAACAAACTGGTCTGTCTGTTCCCCAGTCTACCCACACAATGCTGCCAGTTATCCTTCCTAAATACTGACTTGCAGCTTCAGTCGTTCTCCATTTCCTATAAAACAAGTCCATGATCATTAGCATGGATACAGGGCCTTCTGTAATATTTCCCCGGCCAACCTCGCCCGTATCATCTCCTGCCTATCACCCTTCTGTAATATTTCCCCGGCCAACCTCGCCCGTATCATCTCCTGCCTATCACCCATTCACCTTCTTTCCTTCCTTCCTCCTTGCCTTCCTTCCTTCTAGAAATATTTGTTAAATGCCTACTTAGGTAAGACACTCTGTCAGGTGGCAGAGAAATAAAAATGATCCGGCGCCTGGGTGGCACAGTTGGTTAAGTGTCTGACTCAGATTGTGATCTCAGGGTCATGGGATCGAGCCCCTCGTCAGGCTCCATGCTTGGTACAGAGTCTGCTTGGGACGCTCTCTCTCTACACTTCACCCCTTCTCTCCCTCTCTCTAAAATAAATAAACCTTTCGGGCGCCTGGGTGGCTCAGTTGGTTAAGCGACTGCCTTCGGCTCAGGTCATGATCCTGGAGTCCCGGGATCGAGTCCCGCATCGGGCTCCCCGCTCAGTGGGGAGTCTGCTTCTCCCTCTGACCCTCTTCCCTCTCGTGCTCTCTATCTCTCATTCTCTCTCTCTCAAATAAATAAACAAAATTTAAAAAAAAAAAATAAATAAAATAAATAAATAAATAAATAAACCTTTAAAAATAGTAAGAATGAATGAGAAAGAATCTTGACCTTATGCTGCAGACCAGAGAAGAAGCAAAGATATCCACATAGAGTTACAAAGGGAATGGAGGGCACAGGGGCAAAAGGAGATAGACAAAGAGCATCATGTATTCCAAAGGAGTGTTAGACTCAGCCTGAGAGGGTCCTTGCAGAGCTGACAGAAAAAGTCAGCTTTGACAGAGAAACAGAAATCGACTTGGTCGATGGGATTAGCTGGGTGGTGGATTACAGCATTCCAGGCTGAGGAACCTGACTGCACAAAGGTATGTGGGCATGAAAGACCATGGAATATCTAGGAAATAAAAAAATAAAAGTTCAGAAAGATGGAATCTTATGGTTGCAGGGTGGAGATGAGGTGTGGCAAGAAATGTAGACAGGCAACCAGCTCATCGAGGACCTTGTTTGTCATGCTAAGGAATTTGGATTATCATTCTATAGACAACAGAGCACCTGACACACCCTATGCCACCGCCCTGCCAAGCTCTGCAAGGCTCTCCACAGCCACTGCATGTACTCTCACAACTTTGTGCTATTGTTTGTCTTGTTTCTTCAGTTCCAAATGCCAGCCCTACCTGGCAAAAATTGCATTCATTGTTCTCCGTTGTATGCATGACAACATAGAATTGCTTTTGTTGAACTTGGCATGGACCTCATGCCTTCAGCCCCCATGAATGGCTGTTGTGACAATAAATCTGAGAACCTCGCAGTTCTGTGGACTGGAGTGATGTTGTTCAAAAGTACTGTTTGTCATGTTTTCCAAGGGTTCTCTTTATGAGGGCACCAAGGAAATGTCCCTTAGAACCAGGACTGGTTGAGGTCTTCTGAGAGCTGGTTTGTGTTTATCTTAAGCATACTCCGATTCGTTTCAGATGTTTCTTTGCTTTGCTTGAGCTCAGATATGTGACCCACCTCTGGTAAGAGTCAGGACCTCACTCCATTCCTGCAGTGGACCAATCTCACCCTGCCTTCATTTTATTTTCTTCTTCCGTTTTCTCAATACCCTGATCTTCTCACTTTTATATGGATTGCCTGTAATTTTGATATCCATCTGAAATCATGTTTTTGGAATGACTTGGAGTACAAATGACTAGATGAATAAATAAACAAACAATTATTCTTTAATGCCACCCCTTCTATGAAACCTGCCCAGATGCTTCCAGGCAGAGTTACGCAGTGCGTGCTCCAAATTCCCAGAACTCTTTGTTCATATCCTTAATCTATTCACTTTACAAATAAGCTCCTACAGGTTTGTTTATCCCACCCTTTCAGCAGGTCATTTAAATCAAGGACAAAAGATTTTAATTTCTCTATTATTTTCCCAGAGTCTAATGCTGAAGTGGAAGGACACATTGAATGCTTGGGGTATGAACAAATGAATGAATAATGATAAAACGAAAGAAACTTGTGTTAACTTGGCTGTTGAGAGATAAGAGAATGGGATGAAAAAATACTAAGAGAATAGTGGTCAGGAACCCTCAGGATGAATGGCTCTGTGGAAACATCTAGACATTGAAATAGTCTCCAATCCGAAGAGTGGATATTGTGCAGGATCGAAGTATCATTTTTGGATATGGAGTTGAGAAATAAGAAGAAAAAGGGAGAGAAGGGGGTTGTACTTGTTCGGGTGGGAGATCAACAGGGATAGATAGAGGACACGTGGCCACAGGAACAGAGATACCCGAAGCGTTTATTGAGCTCTTACCGAGTTACTTCACTGGAAGCTATGCTTAGATGCTGTAAAAACACAGAAAAACAACCTTGACGGGACATGAACCCTTAATCCTCCAACTAAGGGCTGCTAAGTGAGTTAAAAAAAAAAAAAAAAGCAGGATTTGTAAACTCACTTATAAAAAATTATGAAAATATTTATTGACTGCTTTTATTCCCCAGTTGAGGTGACTCATTAATAAGCATCTTAGGTATTGTTCAGTGCTTCACCATTTATTCATCCAGGGCTTTCATGGGCACGGTCCCCCTTGGGACACAAAATGTCCTCATGGGGTCAAAAGGGCAGATGGTTTTTCCCCTCTCCAGTAGGGTAGAGAGTCTCAGGCAGGCCAGGGCACTTGCACAAATTCACTCACGTAGTCAGTGGTTAATGGAACCAGAAAGAAGGTCTTCTGACTCACAGACCAGAGCACAATATCCAGTTTATTTTGCTGCCTCAGTGAGCTTTAAACAATGCCTCTTATCAGCTTACAAAGAAGAGTGAAACCATTCTGGGAGTTTCACTGCGTTGATTCACTATCGGTGACTTCCTGGAGCCTCTGGGATCAAGTCCAGTTTCATCTTCAGAGCATTCAAGGCCCTTCCCAGGTTGGCTTCACCTGCCCAGGGCAACATCATTCCCTACAACCTTCTCCAGAGTGATAGAATGTCATTCAGGTTCTTTCTTGATTCTTAAGACATTTTGAAATCCACACAAGTTTTGTCTCCGTTCCACAAAATATTTGTACTTTTTTTTATCCACAAAAATGTTTAAATTATACATTAATTTTCCCAAGAGTTTAGCCTTAGAATGAAAAGAAAACCCCAGAAAGGTGCTATGTTTACCCTCTGGTTTTGGGGCCTGTCCTACCTGAGCCTATGGGAGTGAACCCTAAATTGAGAGACGGGGCATTTTATTACACTATGAACTCACTCAGGGCAGGAAATGTTTCATTCTTCTTTGTAACCTTAGCACATGCTTCAGATATCTTATATATCAGCCAAACGAGTTGATAGATGGACTGATAGATGGAGAGATAGATGAATGAATTATATGAAAACTAGGGAAGATGCAAAGAAAAAAATCTATATTTGTCAGTCATTTATTATTTCTAAAAATGCATCCCATAATTAACCTTCTGGTCCCTCTACCTTCTACACAATGCTACAACCCCTGTTGACATAGATAGGAAAGTTTCATATGTAATGTGAAAATGAAGAGTGCATTCATATGACTTTTTTTGGCAATGACCCAATAAAAATCTTCTAAATCTAAGTTACCTCATTAATCTCTCTCTGGGTATTAAAAGGAGACTTTTTTTTTCTTTTAACATGAATAATGTAGGAAATATTTTTTATTCTCAAAATCTCTAGGGGCTATATATTTACTGTTTATTGATTGTACCTATTCTAAACTATGCCTTTGCTAAAATTCAAATTTCTTCCATTATCAAGTAGACAATAGATTGGTTCCAGCAAAGGCAAGTATAAAATAGATTACCATTGACTTCCAGTTTGGAAAAAAAAAAAAAAAACAAAAGAGAAGAAATGCATTCTCATATAATAAATTTAAAACCATTTCTAAAAAGTAGAGAACACTCGGGGAGCAAGGAGTTGCAATGGGTGTCAAGGGAAGGTAAAAAAGGAGGGAGACTCAGGGGCTGGTGAGGGGATGGTCTTTGAGTGACAAAGCAGAGCTATTATGTTACAGATCCCTGAGGAATCTTCCAGAAAATTTCAAGTGACAGTCTCTTTTCCCTCCGACAAAAATTGTGAAGAAAATTACCCAAATGCTGGTTCCCTGGTGATTGATGTTTTCTTTATTAAAATGTATATATATTATATTAAATGGATATAGAAGAGAGACAGTAGGAGAGAGAGTAGGGAGAAAGGCAATGGACATATTTGTCTGGTACCACTCTCTGCAAATTGCCATGGATAGCTTCCAACCTTCGTGAGATGAGCATGCTCATCCTCTGCCATGGCCCTTAGTCTGGAGGATGGTGGAATGTCTGAAACTGAAACTAGATGGGGGAGAATAAAGAGAATAAAGATACAATATTAGGATGTATGGACATTTTGAAATCTTGGTTTTTTTTTTCTTTTTAATGAGAATATCGGTGAAATCAAGGACATCTACAGAAATTATAAATCAAGTCATTTGGTTAGCCTGAGAAAATTAGAGCGCCTTACATGTAATAGAGTTTGTCCATAAGGAGGAATATTTAGTGCATGTAGATATATTTCAAAATAAACTGTTTTTAATTTATTTATATTTATTTTTATTTAATTATTATTTTTTTAAGATTTTATTTATTTATCTGAGAGGGAAAGAGAGATAGAGCACAAGCAGGCAGAGGGAGAGGGAGAAGCAGGCTGTTGAGCAGGGGCCCAATGTGGGGATGTGGGGCTCGATCCCAGCACCCCAGGATCATAACCTGAGCTGAAGGCAGATGCACCGATTGAGCCACCCAGGCACCCCTTTAATTTATATTTAAAATTATAAGAACGAACACAAATACTTTGGGGGACTATGAAATGTTTTACCTTTTTTTAATTTTTTTTTCTTCTCTCTTTCCCTTCCTTCCTCTCTTCCTTCCCCCACCCCCAACACTCTTCATTCCCTTTCTCACCTTCTCTCATTTCCCCTGAACACTGTTGGACTAGAAGTCAAGACCAAATCCAATGCTTTCAATTAACTTGCTCTGTTAACTTAGGTGAACCACTGACTCTTTCTATAAATTAGAAGGCTGGCATTTGTCCAGATCTCTCATTATATATTTCTCTGCAGATGACATTTCTCTTCTTTCCAGATGCCCCTCTGTGTGAGGGTCCCCCGGTGGGTGTGGGATAGCTCGAGACACAGATCTATACGAACAGAGGAACTAAGGAACATTGTCCAGAGGATATGAGATCTGACCTACTCAACAATAAGTAGGTGTAGCAGTTTCTGAGCAAACACAAAAGGAGGAGAGCCCGCAGCTGTGGAGGCTAGGGGAGACCACATCCCACGGTGCTTCTTAGAAGAGACATGGATTCTCTCTCAGGCTTTCCATGTCCTCTTCTCAGCATTTCCCCCACCCTCCTTTCAACTATCACATCAGTTTTCTCTCCTTTACCACCCTCTGAAATCCTCTCCTGTTTTATCTAAACCTGGTGTACTTTCAAGTCTTTCTCCTTCAACTCAGCCTTGGGTCTGGCCCCATCCACTAATCTGATGCTTCCATGGTTGTTGTCCACCTCCAATCATCCTCTGTCCCCAGGCACTGGGCTTGAGTCTGCTCTCTTTGGCACATTATAATCGTTTTACATTATGCACTGTCCTGTCCCATGGCATCAATCCCTGAATTACTGAAACAGGGGGCATCCTTGAGTTAAGTCATCTCTCATTCCATGCATATGGCAGACTGAGAACTGCTCTGTGTAATTTATCTTTGTTTCCATTTCAAGAATTCTTGTCCAGTGGGTGATTCTAGCATCTCCCGCCGTGTGAAACTCCTTGTTTCACTCCTTTTTCACACCCCAGCATTGCTTGTACCTTAGTCAACGATCTTCTACCAATTAGGCTTACGTCATTATACACTGAAGAGCAATAAAATAATTTGCAGAGAGGAGTGAGTGTCTCAATTACTTTGTTACATATTTAATGCTCTTCATTTTAGCAAACCTGTGATCTAATGAAAAGATAACTTTTATCTCATTCTAAACTCAGGTCGTCTTGCTTATACTATTTGGTTTCAAAGGCATATATGAACAAAATTGTCCTACATCTGCTTGGTGGTATAACAACAAAATCCACTAGCAATTCTCATATTTTAAGCATGACTTGGTACCAAGTTAATACCAACGTGTTGCTGATTCTAAAGAGTGTCACATCAATCTGATGGTGAACAATTCTCTCTTGCTACTGAGAGGGGAAGAGAAAAGGCATATTGATTTAAATTCCAGCAGGACTAGAACAGTGGTCTATAAAATGACCCTGTGTGGTGTCTCAAAACTTATTTCTCTTCATATCTTTGTTCCTGGAAAATAATTTCCTCTACCTTTATTCGCCTCTCTAAAATTGCTCTTTCAAAGTTAGTCGAGAGAAATGCATCCATTTTCTTCATCAAAACCTTTATAGCAGGCTGGAGTATTTAGGGAACAGAACTGCAATTCACTTTGAAATGCATCACAAAAATAAGATGGATTGATGTACAGATAGAAGAATAGATAGAGGGATAGACATGTGAAAAGGAAAATGTAGTAAAATCTTAATAGTAGAACCTAGGTGGAAGGTATTCAGGTGCTCACTGAAAAATTCAAATTTTGCTATATATTTGGAGATTTTCATAATAAAATGGGAAAAAGACATTAAAAGGAAAAGAGTCATTTCCTCACTCTCCTAGTTCATTTGACAGCACCAACCCTCCAGAGTGCTGCAGTATTTGCTCTCCACTGATGTGCAAATGGACAAGCCTTCACGATGTAAGGGTGTAATTAGGGCGCCAGTTTAGAAATTTGGCAGTCAGTGTTAAAAGGGAACATTTTCTACTTTGTGCTGTGCTCATCAAAAGACAAGATGAAACACACTCTTTTGTCATGATATTTTTCATTGTAACCTGATGAAGTTTAAATTCAGCTAGCTCCAGCATGCTTTTGCAGGCTGAATTCTGCTCTCAGTACCAGCAAAGCTTACCTTTGCAATAAGGAGAAACTGAACAGGAGAGAAATGCTTAGCATCTACCTACCTACCTATCTATCTATCTATCTATCTATCTATCTATCTATCATCTATCATATAAATTCTTGATAATAAAAATGTGGGTAGAAACAAATAAATGACAGCAGATCCCATAAGAAATCATAAATAACCAAGAAGGAAAGAACGATGTTAAGGACAGGAGATAAAACTGAGTGTGAATCCTGTTTAGTCCATATATATTTGTATAATGGATTATAAGAGGTCATTATAAAAATTCACATACTATCTAACACGATAATGACTATGGAACATATTCATATGGTCCACAACAATGCATCATCTTGATTTAAGGCAGAATTATTCTCCTTTCCCTGAATTTCATTTATGAAAGAACAGCTGATATCTGGTTTGATGCCTAAGACGGTTAGGGAAGAGGAAAAAATGTCTACTTTTAATTCTAGGGTCAATTATTGGTAATATAAGAACATATTACCTATCCAATTACCTTTCAGAAAGGGATATGCTTTCCCTGGCTATCTGAAAATGCTTATTGTTATCAAAGACTGTGTCTAGACAAGCAATTGACCTTCTTATCATGACCTACAGTTGTCATTGTCATTTCTCTCACTTTACCTTGGGCAGAAAAGGTATATATAAAAAACATGTCACATTGAAAAAAAAATTTTTTAAGGAGAATGTAGGCCACTATTCCTTTTTTTCTCTTTCAATCTTAAAAATTATCTGAGGTTGATTAATTTTTATGCTTTAAACATAGAATAGTTTTTATTTTCTTTTTCTCCAAATAAGTACTATTAAAAACAAACAAACAAAAAACTTGGAGAAAGCTTCCAGAAACATCCGGCAAAACAAGGGAAAAATATGAAAAGAAAAATTCAAACTTGGCCAGCTTCATGGTCATATGTTAAAATGTCAAAGATGTTGTGTTTGATGGACAAAATTTTGGCCTAATTTTATTTCTCTGATAAACTTTAACGATTTGTCAGCCACAAGTGCCAGAATTGCTTTAGGATTTGGACTGTGTCATTTAAAAAAAGATTCTAAATTTCTCTGTATCATAGGATTTCTCTGTTACATATGATAATTTTAATACATCCTTGAAGGTGATTTTAATAAAGATATTTTCTCTAAGATTTTTATCCTAGGTGTCACAGTTATTATCATTTTTAGATATTTATTTGATTTTCTGTACCAAGCAATTCTTAAATACTTAACTTCAAATTTATTACATCTTACATAGAATATTTAACATAGTCATTCAAAATATTTTAACTCTAGTTATTTCTGTCTTCCTCTCTTTGAAATCCTTCTGTGTTTTCTCCCCTATGTTAGCTTCCAAAGAGAGACTAAATTCTAGGTGGTGAATGAGTTTCCTAGGTGCTCATTTGTCACAAGCAAAGCTTTCATAAGGAGTATATTTCTGATAATAACGTTACTAAAACACTGTGCCAAATCCCTATAGTTCCTCTGGTGATTTCTCAAAGGGAAATCAAAAATGGCAATGCATTTTCTTTTATTGTTCTTTATGACATGTTCCTGGGTGTCTCTGTTCCTTTCCCTCTCTCTCCTTCTTTTCTCCTTCCCTCTTTCTTTCGGCTTCTCTCCTCTTTCCTCTCTCTCTCTCTCTCTCTCTCTTAATCTCACTCTCTCGCTTCCTCTCAGTAATTTTAGAACCATCTAACAGAGTTCATAGTTGAAAATATAAGCCAGGATTGTTCTCTCGTGATGAAATGATGTGTGAAAGCATCCATAATTATCCAGTAATTATGCCATATTCTATGTATGTATTTTCTCCAATTATCTGGAAAAATCAGACAGAGGCTTGAATCATCTGAGCAGTTGTATAAAATGTCTGCTACATTGCTAGTGTAGACATGCAAAGGGTACAACCTACAATTTGACAGAGACTGACCCTGGTTACACTTAATATCTAAACATTCAAACATTTATTTTTTTTTTCTCTAAAATGTCACTTTTTTTTTTTTTTTTGGAAAGGAGGTTGCAAAGGATAGTGGTTTTTTGCTACTGCTTCCACATGGTTCTTCCAAAATCTGTTCCTATTGTCTCAAGCCGAGGAGGAGGAGGAGAAAGAAGGGGAGGAGGAGAAAAATTATGATCATTAAGATAAAGAGTATTTGAATATATCTTGATTATATTTAAAGGGCTTTCAAGCAGAGTACCCCATGGACCCTCTAAGAAATTTTTGAGACTTACATGTTATGTAAAGGGGTAAAGGAAAAGTGACAGAAGAGCTGATAATTCATTCATAGCACATACGGGTATAACAATAGCCTAGAAACATAACAATCACTTTTACACATTTCAGTTGAATTCAGCTTTGACATTATCTTAACAGGTTTTTCTATAGTATTAAGCTAGGCTATACGTCAATTATGATTGCAGCCTTGAATATTTGATACACAGGTATTTGCCGCGATCATTTTAGTACTTTATTTTTTGCCACATATACAGGATATTTCCACTCTTCACAATACACTCTGAGTCATAATTTGGAAATGGGGTTGGCATAATCAGGAGTTGCCCACCCCCTTGCACCATTGTATCCATGGTAATATAACATTGGCTGCTGAATGTGAGTGAACTGTGAACAGAAAGGCTCCATGGTTCCCTCTTCTCTTCTAAATGAGCTATTAGAAGATCATGACCAAGGCCACTGGCAGAGTAAACAAGGACTGAGGAACTGGCTGTAGGTGGCACCATCTGCGCCAATCTAAAACCACCCTTTTACAATCTGCTAGGCAATTATGGAGCTGGATGGGGTACACTTGTAACAGTTCGAGTCATGAAAAATAGAATAGAGAAAAGTAATATCTATGTTGTTTAAGCTGGTTGGCAGTGGTTTCAAGTAAATCTTTATTCCAAATAATTTTGGTACTATCATCAGTTTGGATTGTCTTTTTAGAGCCCGAGACACAATGGCATCACTTAGGACAATTTAAACTGCTGTAAATCAAAGGAGGTATAGAGCATATCAGCCCCATTCATGTTTGCATTTTCTTGAATTAGCAACATAAAAAGATGCCAAAATAGTGTTAACTTCTTGAAGGTCATTTTGGAACTAGAGAGCCAAGATTTCTCTAGTTCCATTCACTCTTTCTTCCCCTACCCAATTGTGACTTCTCTTTTATGGAGGGGAGAGGCTTTCATCTTAGAACCTCTGAAGAATTTATAATTCTGAGGATGGATCATAAAATGTATGCTTTTTTTTAAGTTTGAGGAGAGGACATTTTTCACATTTATCTTTGACACACCTGCATGAACACAGGAGAAATTTGTCCATGAGTTGATATCTCTTTTTACATAGCATTACTGATATATATATATATATATATATATATTATATACACATTTAAAAAAATATCTTTTAAGTTTTAATAAAGTTGGGCTAGTGATGTGAGATCATAATAGGAAGCAACAAAAATTCTCCCTGGTCCATTGGAATAATGACTCATTGTAGCTTAATCAGCCACATTTACAGATCAAAAAAAAAAAAAAATAGGCACCAACAATGAGACAAGAAGAAAGCAGGGCTGGCCCAAGAGGTTCAGGACTCTTCCGGGGAGTGATGGGCTGCTCCTGCTGAACACATCGCCAGTGAAGTGCTGCAGGGCAAACGGGGACCAGGAGATTCATGCTACTACAGAAATACTTTCCCCCCAAGTCCTTCCCACTGGGAAGTAACATTATTCTCTTTCTCAACTTTGAAATCTTAACCAAGAAAGTAGAAAGTCTCTGAGCTTTTGAGCTTTTATGGGAAGATGTAAGTCCAGAGGCATCCACCCAGAGAAGATGTGAGAATGGTTTCAAGTCCCGGTTAACGTAAGCAAGGTAGGGGATGGGGGGCAGGAAATGGCCAGGAGCTCAAATCTTCACTTTTCCTTTCCACTGAAGTGTAAACTCCTGGAGGACAAGACTGAATCTGGTTTGCTCAACACTTCATTCATTCATTCATTATACATTTGCTCAACACTTCATTCATTCATTCATTATACATAATGCAGTTGTTGGTATGTCATAGGTACTTAAAAGCACATGAGGAATGGACAAATTGAACGGTGAATTAATTGCCCCAACACTGAACGTGTGATCTTCGGCAACTCAAAGTTCCTCAGTCGCCTCACCTGATGAATCATGGGTTGGGCTCCCCGCATCTCTGAGGGCCCTAAAGATTGCATATTCTGTGATTCTGCTTCCCTCATGGGCACTTGTAAGCCAGAAAGGATGGTGGAGTGAAAGGAGTGAAAAGGTTGAAAGGCCATGAAAGAAAGAAAAAGGGAAGGAGAAAGATGAGCAGGTTTTTCCCAGAAGACCACAAGCTCCCAAGGACAAGACAAAGTGATCACATTTACGGGAAAATTCTCACATTCTCTTCTCTGCTGTCACTGCAGGGATGTGGCTTCTCATGTTATACTATATTTACTGCAAAGCTGGTTTCCGGGGCTTCATTTCAACAGCCCCACTATACAAGAAGGAGAAGCCATGTATCTTTCTCTAAAATGTGAGCTAAGTACTAGCTCCTCTGTGAATTTTTTGGGGATTGACCCAGTTCTTTCTTCTTCTTTTTTTCTTTTTTAAGATTTTATTTATTTATTTGACAGAGAGAGAGAGAGACAGCGAGAGAGGGAACACAAGCAGGGGGAGTGGGAGAGGGAGAAGCAGGCTTCCTGCCGAGCAGGGAGCCCTATGCGGGGCTCGATCCCAGGACCCTGAGATCATGACCCAAGCCGAAGGCAGTTCCTTAACAGACTGAGCCACCCAGGCGCCCCGACCCAGTTCTTTCTTACCATCTTCCTTGAACATGTAGATGTGTCTACCATGTTCGTCCCATTCAGCATCTGCTTCCCATACTGTAACCCAGTTTTGTTCAGTCTGATGCACATTAGGAATCGCTCCCAGCACCAATACAGCAGGCCTCCACCTGCTCAATATTGGTTGATGACAAAGCTATGAAATGAAATGCAATTAAATGGTACTGTTACTTAAAGGATCCCAATATTTGTAGTATCAATTAAACGTTTACTGGAACATTTTTTTCTGATGAGAAAGGGAGGGGGAAAGGATGATTGATTACCAGCTGTGGAAGGAGTTGTGTATTGGCTGAAATCAACAGGAGTTGGAGCTAGTCAAAACCTGGTTTCAAATCCAGGACCTTCTATTTACCAGCCACGTGACCTAGGAAAGGTACTCAATCTTTGTGAGCTGTAGTTGCCTCACTTGCAATGCTGGGGTATTAATACTTTCCCCATAACTGCTCTGCAGAGTTCTGGGTAAAGTATGAGTATGCACACTATGTGTACGAGACCCCTCACATCACTTCTTCCCTCCTAAAAGGAAAGAACAGCTCTTTCAGAATTCTTGTCTTGTGCTGTGGCTATACAGGGGCTAGCATGAAGCAGAGATGTGAGAATTGAAGTAATTGAAAAGACCGCCATGATAGCTGTGGAACTAGCAGAGTGTACAACAGGTGGAAAGAGAAGTGAAATCAGGTATTTAACCCCTAAAAACTCACGATTGCTTCTCATGTTTTTTAAGCATCTCCCTCAAAACCAAATATCAACAGTCTATCCAGAGTACATGAAACACTTTTACATTCCACTGATGTTTAGCTCATGTAGATGTTATATGTCATGTTTGGCACCTACCATTTCATTTGGAGATAACTAAAAAATTATAATCCTTGCTCTAAAGAGTTCAAATGGAGAAACCTAAGAGGACACATATGCAATAAATCATGATACCATGTATTAATGGCTATCATAAAAGTAGGAAAAAAGTGTCATTGAAGGTTGAATCAATTTAACCTTTCAAATTCTCAGTTCAAATGACAGTTGGAAGCATAGATGCATTATGATAAAAATAACTTATACCACCAATTTGCAGAAATGTATTTGGAAATGGTAAAACCTGAGCCAGCCAGATTAACAGCCACGAAGCTGGTCAATAATGTAGGGTCAATGCCAAATAAAAAGGATGCTAAAGATCAATGAGAAGCATGGCTTGTGATTATGCTTAAGTCACTCCTCTTAAACACTCCTTTAACAACATCTACTAATTACTCTTTAGATATTGTGTTAAAAGTGATAAGTATCATTATCCACAAATAAGATTTTGAAATACCAGGATTTAGGGCCTTTCACAGAAGATGCCTACAATGTGAGATCTGAGTATTTCCTCAGAGACAGGATTGCCAGTCAGCTCTCGAGATTATATCTTAGGAGGCCACTCTAGCTAAGAGCATAAACAGCAGAATCGGTAAAACAGGACCTGGAGTCCCAGTTTTACTCTTATTAGGTAGGTGACCTTGGATGAGTTACTTAACTCCTCTGAAATCCAATTTCCTCATTGATTCAAAGGTGTTGATGCATTTCCCTAAAACGCTGTTTTAATGTTGGAATGAGTTAATGCTTATAAACCCTTGGAAAATAATAAGGGCTCAATAAACAACAACAATTGCTGTAGTTGTAATGCTTATTTTTGGAAACATTGGCCAGGATCTGGGTAACTACCAAAGGATGGGACCGGCTGGGAAAGGCTCAGAACAGAATTGGGAGCTACCCCTTAGGATAGAAGGAAACTAACATGAGTTCTTGCTATGGGTGGCATTGTGCTAAGTACTTTATGTTTTGAATTTTAAATTGTTTTTCCATGTATTCCTCACAATAACTTTGCAAGGGAGCAACCAGGGCTAATGCCCAAGCCCAAGTTCTTTCCTCTGGAACATGGCAGCTTCTACCGCCCTGGGGCAGACACTACTAAGAAGATGGTCCTCCCTGCAGTGGTTTAATATGCAGAAAAAGCCAGGGCAGCGATTCTCAGGAACCCAGGCTGGCAGCAGGAGGAAGTCTAGCTCCCAGAAGTCAATCAGTGAGGGAGAGATGTCAGATGTCGAGCTGGAGCTCAGGTGAAGAGAGGAATGCAAAAACAACAGAACATGACCCTAATCCCAACAGGACTAGGAAGAAAGTTAAAATAGGCACTGAGACCCAGGGAACCATACAGAAATCCAGGGATAACAGCAAGATACAAGAGCAGGGGGCAACACATCTTCTGATAAGCATAGATGTCAGAACTGAGAGCCCAGAATATTAGCAAGAACATTAGTAAGCTAACTGGATACCACCGCGTAGGGTTTTTATTTTATTTTACTTTCAGCCACTGAACCTCTGTGTTAGTTATCCGTGTATTGCCTCTCAACTCCAAATGAACCCTTTGATATATGCTCTGAGATAAATAGTGAGATTCTTTTAAATAGGTCTTTTAAGTGAGCATGATGTTAATCTTACTTAGTAAATGGTGCCGGACAGATGTGCAAGAGGGAGAGGCTTCCTGTGGTTTATGGTGCTGGCTGGAAGGTGTGGCAAGTAGATGGAAGTACATCCAGTAGAACCCAGCCCAGCAACAGATCCTCTGAGATTTTACAGTTACTCTTAGATCATAGTTAACAACTCTTTTTATTAAACTTCTTCTGTTCAAACTACTGTAGGGTTTCTCTCTCCCGACTGGACCCGTTCTGCTACAGTCCCTTTGTCCTTATGAAATCTGACCTGAAACTCAGGGTGTTAGAATAACACTCAAACTCTGTATTATAATCTACAAAGTCCATATGACCTAGATCCCACCTTCCCATCCAACACACACTTCCCTTCCCATGGTTCCTGAATATGCTAAGTTTCCTTTCTGGCTTAGCCCAATACAGTGGTCAGATGGTAGTGGTCTACTATCTACCTGGAAAACTCTCTTCCTGATCTTTCTAGCAGATCTACACGGCCCCTCCGCAGTGTAGCACCATAACTGTTTACAAGTGCTTTATTAATATTCTCACAGAATTGCCACTTACTTAAAATTGTCTTGCTAATTGTTCCACCTACCAGCACCCTCCACCTGCACTCCCCAGCCCCCATCCAAAAGGGTAGAGACCATGCCTGTCACCTTCAGCACTACCAGCGTTCAGCACAGTCCTGGCACATGGAGGGGCTCAGCAAACATTTGTTAAATGAATGAATGATAAATGTGGAGCTCTGAGGGAAGCTTCCATGCCTAAGAGTCAGCCTTCTTCCCTCCTTCCACACTAACGTTCTCTGGCCACTAAGGCATCTTAGTAGGATCCCAGGACTCTCAGGAACTGTTTTGATGTTGAGAGCTCCTTAATCTTGCTCCTTTCTTGAAATCATGATTGTTTTTTGAGGCGGGTTTCCAACAGAGCAGCCAACTCTGGGGAAAAGAAGATGCAGAGCCTGGGAACTGGGCTGCCCAGGAAGATTCCAGGGGCCATGTCGAAAGACTAGAGTCTAACTATTGCTTCTCACTATGTCAGACAGCCTGCTCACTGCTATAAACAAGAGATAGACTATATGTGCCATTAATTTTAATTTCTGATTATTATTTTTTGTGAATGGGAGATTTTAAAGTAAAATACCTCTAAACCTAGAATCATAAGTTCCTAGATCAGAGGAACCTTGGCGTTGCCCAGTGCAGCCTCCTGCTTGACTTACATTTTGACCATCCACTTCTAGGAACTATAATAATTACTTATTCCAAACAATAGTGGAATGGAGATATTCACATGCCATGCCCTCTGGCCTGGCAAAGAGAAGGTGCTGATGGCTGTTTTGGGAGTGGGGGGTAAAAGAGCCACTTCAATAGCAGGGGTATCTCTGACTACAAAGAAAGTGAAAACATGAGCTGTCAGGTTGTTAGAGAGAGGAGTGGAATGAAGCCATGCAGCCCTTTGGGCAAGCCCCGGAGGAAGGGTTTAAGGAACTTGTAAATCAGGGGCACCTCTTGACAACCCCCACTCCCCTCCAGGCAGGCTCTGAGGTCTGAACCCAGAGGCAAAGTAAGAATGACAGAAAAGACTAGCCAGGGTACAAAAGGAAGAGTGTGGAACCAGAGTTTTCTGGACTAAAGCTCTGATTACACCTTCTACCTCTCAGGAGATGCTCTCTGTGAAACCCACCTTTGCAGAAACCCTCCTTCTACAAAAGAAGACAGTGAGTCTCAGAAGTTTACAATTTGTTAATCAAATATGCAATATCTAGCAGCCGATATTTTCTTGGTGACTGCAATTTCTCAGTCCTGTCCGTGGACATCCATAGAAAATGAACTATGGTATTTATAATCACACAGATTTGACTTACAAATTAGATGATTATTTAAAGCATAGTAGAGAAAAGGCATAGCTTTTTTTTTTTCCTTCTTACCATAGCTATCAAGTATAGCTTTAGGCAGTTCATAGGAGATGCAACATGATGTCTTTGTTTCCTTTGATGATAATGGCATAATTATTCCTAATTATTAGCAATGATAATAGCTGGCATTCATTGATCACCATGTGCCAGACACCATACTTCACTGTGTGCACACATAAACCTCATAAGAATCCAGTGAAGCAGATAGTATTACTCTTACCTTTTTACAGATGAGAAAACTGAGACTTGAGGAAACTAAGTAATGTAGCCAAGGTCCCAAGGCTAACAGGTGGGAACACCGCAATGAAGGCCCTGTGTTGCTGCCTGTACTCGGAAATCCATTAATCTTCTTGACATACCCCGCCAGCCATGCAGTCAGGAAATGGGAATTCTAGGCACAGTACATGCATGAGTTCAGAAGTACATGAAAGCCCAGTGCAAGAAGAAGAAATTCCATATGGCTAACAAGTAATATCTGAGGAGGAGTCAGTGGGAAGTAGGGGACTGAAGGGGCGATCAGGAGCCAGATTTTGCAGATGAGATGTATGGCATGAAAGGTGTTTCAATTTTACCCTATGGGCAATTGGGATATTTTGCATTTTGCATTCTCAGCAAGGCAATGTGATATTTAAATTTTAAATTTGGAGAAGTTGCTGCATAGGAAAGGAGGAAAACTGGATGCAGGAAGTAGAGGAGTACGGGTGTTAAAATGGTCTGGCTAAGAGATGGTGGGAGTCTAATTAAGGCAATGGCTTTGGGAATGGCATTAGACCCAACACAACTGAAGGTGGTAGACTTAAACAAACTTGGTGATTGATGTGGTACAGAAGAGTGAGAAAGAAAAGAATCATCAAGAGTACCTGACAGGTTTTCAACTTGGACTGAAAGGGGAGCAACAGAGGGATTTAAAGCAGGGCATTGTTTGGCAGAAAAGTAAAGTGGGAAGTTGGTAAGTTCTATTTGGGACATGTGAGTGTTGAATGTTCATTTCCTCCAGATCGGTGAAGACAGAAAAATGTGATCTAATATTAGTACCGCAAAAGTGGGGAGCCATTGATGTCCACGTGAACAATTATGGTATCAATAGGTATTATTTACATTCTGTTTTCAGAAAATGTCCATGTCCCTAAAACTGCATATAGTTTTTAAAAACTAGATGAGAAAGCAAACCTCTGAAAAGCAAAATACCCTTGTAATATAGTAAACAACTTGTTCTAACTTAAATGAAAACAAGTAAAAGGTTAGAAATAATCCTGCTGTGCACCCCTCAACAAGCCACAGCAAGCAGAATGCATTTTGTCATAGTGGGGTGGCGGTGAAGTGTTCAAAAGCACCATAAAAGTAGAATTCTTCAAAAAGTAATGCAGGTGTCTAGGTCAAATGCAAATAAAGAAGTATGCAAATTGAGCTATACTTGACTACAAAATCAGATGCTTAAGAACATTTCAGGAAAGTGAAGTTTAGTCTCACAAAATTCACCCGGTCCTCATTATAATACATTTCCCATTTGTGCCATTCATTCAATGTACTAAATGCATGATGGGGCTCCAGTTAAGTAGATTTAGAAGCTGATTATGCTGCATTAAATGTATTCACTTCAATTTTAGCAAGATATTTTTTCCTTTAAAAGGATTATTAAACCAAGAAAAGTAGAAAGAAAGACAGAAAATGAAATATCCTTTGGTGATGCTATAACAAGATGAGCAAATAAAATGGCTTCATGATATCATGTAAAAACATACGTCCTCACTCACTTGATTTATTTATTTTACTTTTTTTTTAAGATTTGATTTATTCATTTGAGAGAGAGAGCGGGAGTGGGAGATAGGGTCAGTGGGGGAGTAAGAAGCAGACTCTTCATTGAGCAGGGAGCCCAATGAGGGGCTCCATCCCAGACTGTGATCTTTCCCTGAGCTAAAGGCAGACACTTAACTGACTGAGCCACCCAGGAGCCCCCTCAGGCACTTGACTTAAGTAACTAAATAATACATTTCGGTTTCATTAATTGCTCTTCTGGTGCTCGACACCTTATGTACACATCAGTTCACCCCCTGAGACTATATTTCTCTTGAAATACCTGCATTTGTTATAAATTTATGTTTTGTTTCCTTTTAGAATATATAGGACACTCAACAATTAAGAAAAAGAATATATCAGAAAGAACACCCTTGCAGGTGTTTAGAAGAGTTAGCTCTGCCATTAAGAATAAATGTCATCAACGAATGCTTTAATTAATACCCTGATCTCAAAAATGAAGATGTTGAATTACATTATATGATCTCTAAATCTCTCCTAGCTCTGAAAAATATATGCTTCTGGGAAAAGCTAGTTGGATGCAATTATTTGATCCTGCCTTCAATCAGCTTCTATTTAAAGTTGGAAAAAACAATGCAGAGATCAACATTATGAAATCATCTATCTGAACTTACGATTTTATCATTTTAGATGAATTATATTGCCTGCTCATCAAAGTTGCCTAAGTTCAGTAGTTTGTAATACAGTACATCTCATTTGTTTCTAACTGAGCCCAGAGGTGAAGTAGCCAAAGAAGAGAAGGATTGACAGAAAAGAGAATTTCAACCATATATCAACTCTTCATAATTTTATGTACTTGTAGAGTGCCCTTTTCATGGAATATTTTTTTAAATTAGAAAGCACATTCCCTTCAATAGGCCTTAGGACCATCTGCTTGCATTTATGGTGGGTAGAAGAGAATTTGTATGATTGGCCTACTGTTTTAAAAATTACTACTAATCACTATAGCAATGATAATATTTTATAGTATACTATGTCCTATTTTATAACAATCCTTGAATTTAAAAGGGCATTTATAATAAATGCAAAAGCATTTGTAAAATATACAGAACAAGCAACTTGCCCAAGCTCACGTTATTCCTAAACAGTCGAGATTCGTCCATTTTCCCATTTTTCAGATGTTGATGGACACCTCCAAACACATGGACAGTTTCTCCTATTCCTTTCTCTTCATTATCTTCTTCTGAAACAATCTAACTAGCCTGCAATTTAGGGCTCACTTTTTCTCATATTTTCTGACTCTTTATGTTCTACATTTTGGGATTTTTGTTTGTTTGTTTTTAAACATTTTCTTCCAACCTTTGTTGTTGACTTCTTTCTGTTTTGACAAATATATTTTAAAAATCCAAGAGCACCTTCTTGTTTTCCAATGACTCTTTTTTAATAGCATATTAAAACACAGTAAATAAAAATAGTGTGTTTTACTTTATAGGTATAAAATTTCTTTCAAATTTTATAAATATTGACTAGACTGTTTTACGTTCTCTGTTCCTAAATCACCTCATTTCCCTTTTGATAAGTTTTTCAATTTGTGTGGATTATTTCCTCACATGATCCTTTGTTATCGTTTTATATTTAAGAATCTAGGCAAGAGAAAGACTTACTGAGGACTCTGTAGGCTTGGGTGTAGTTTATTTCTTGGATGCTTGAATTTAGCATAAGTGGGTCTGAGTTCACCATTACAGTGGAGGCACCCTCCCTTAGATGCTAGATTGTGAAGGGTTTTTCTCTAGGTCATTGGCATTCACACTATTTATGTTATTTTCTTCAAATAATACCTTCCACTTCTACAGGAAAATAAACACCAAAATGTGTATATCATTTGTTGTTGTTTTGACTGGGGAATAAACATTTAGCAGCCAGGTATTTTTTACACAGGTATAGGAAAGAGGGCTATCAGCCATTCCATAAGGAGACCTATTATTAATACCTCTGATTTTTTACCTACTTCTCAGTTATCTGCTGGTCCTGGTTTTCTCCTAGGCAGGTGCATTTCCTGTCTTGACCACAGCAATCTCAGTGCTGATGCTCTAATGATGTTCTTACACTTTGTTTCGCATGTAATATTCTTCCACCTGTGTTTTATCTTCTAAGAACTGGTTGGAATCTGTAGGTAAGTAGTATCCACTTTTTTGTTTTTAGGATTATACCATTTTTATAAAACTTATATTTATTATAATGGACACAGGCTATGCATTAAAACCAGTTCTGCTTTAGGTATAACCTCCTTCTGTAAGCCAGCTTCCTGCAGGATAAAGGGACCTTCATGTAGGCGCTGAATGTTGGAAATGAGCCCCAACACTTAAGTCTGCAATCTGCCATATGCAGTGAAGGAAATGGGTTGCTTCCTGATTCAAGTCTTGTACTTCCTGTTGAAATTCCAACAAATTCCTATAACAGTTGAGATAAGTATCGTGTTTTCAGGTTACTTGCAGTACAAAGATGATTGACATACCCTGAGACCAGTGTAAGTTCAAGTTTTTCCAAGTGCTTTTACATTCTCTCTTCAAAATTAATTCTTTTATTCATAAAAGAATACATCTCCAGAAGTCTAACATACAATCCTATGATTTTTATTTAAAGCAAAATATACATTAGACAGTACACTTTTCTTTTTGATTCTGTTTTATCTCTTTTGTTGGCTTGCTAGCTATAACTTACCACTTCAAATTAGTGGTTGCAGGGCACCTGGCTGGGTCAGTCAGAAGAGCATGTGACTCAGTCTTGGAGTAGTAAGTTCAAGCCCTATGTTGGGTGTAGAGATTACATACATACATACATACATAACTTTAAAAACTGTGTAATAATAAATAAATTAATTAATAATTAATTAGTGGTCACTTTAGAGTTTATAGTATGTATTTTAACTTGTCACAGTCTACCTTCATGTGTTATATACCACTTCACATCTTATATAAGAACCTTACAATAACATCCATTTCTCCCTTCTGACCTTTATGCTATTATTGTCATATTTTTACTTTCACATATATGCTATACAACTGACATTACACTTTTATTATTACTGTTTAAAGCATTAGTTATCTCTTTAAAGATAAGTTTAAATAAGAAATTTTATATTTTTTCCTATGAAATTACTGTTTTTGGTTCTTTCCATTTCTTTGCATAGAACCATATTTACATCTGGTAAAACTTTCTTTTCTAAGGATTTCTTTTAACATTGTTTATACTGCAGATCTGCTGGTGATTGAGGTTTTACAACCATTTATATATATAAATCTTTATTTCACTGTTGTTTTTAAAGATATTTTCACTCTGTCTTGAATTCTAAATTGACAGTGTTTTTTTTTCTTTCAGTACTTTAAAAAATGTTGTTCTACAATCTTCTCACTTTCACTCTTTCCGATAATAAATCTTCTATAATCGTTATCTTTGTTTCTCTGTACATTTTGTCATTTTTTCCCCTCTGTTTACTTATAAGATTTTTCTCTTTATCACTGGTTTTGAACCATTTGACTGTTATGTACCTTAATGTAGCTTTCTTCATGTAGCTTGTGATTGAGATTCACCAAACTTCTTAGATTTGTAGGCTTATAGTTTTTACCAAATTTGGAAATTTTTTCAATCATTATTTCTTCAAATGTATTTTCTGCACCTCACTCCTTCAGAGACTCCAATTATATATACATTGAACTGCTGGAAATTGCCCCATAGCTTACAAATGTTCTTTTTTCTTCTTCTTTCTTTGTTTCATTTGAATTATTCTTATTGTTATGCTTTCAAGTTCATTCATCTTTCTTTTACAATGTCTAATCTGCCATTAATACCATCCAGTGTATTTTTCATCTCAGACATTATAGATTTCAAACAGCAAAAGTTTTATTTTGCTCTTTCTTATACTCTTAGTGTGTTAACTTTTTGTATATATGGAGTACAGATATAATAATTCTATTTATGTTCTTATCTGCTAATTCTACCTCCTATGTCAATACTGAGTTGGTTTTGATTGATTGATTAATATTCCTGCTTTTTTCATAATTATTAACTTTTTAATTGAATGGCAAATATTGTGTGTGTTATGTTGTTGGTGCTAGATAATTCTATATTTTAAAAAATATTCTGGAGCTTTGTTTCAGAATGCAATTAAGGTATTTGGAAGTAGTTTGGGCCTTCATGTCTTGCATTTGAAATTTCTTATATGCTCTTATATGAGATCAGAGCAATGTTCAGTCTAGGACTATTTTTTCCCACTGCTAAGGCAAGATCTCACTAAGTACTCTACCCGTCACCTATGAATCTTGAGGTTTTCTAGTATGGCTGATAGGAACAAGCACTAGTCCAGCTGTGTTTGACTGCTGAGCACTGTTATGTCTAATCCTTTCAGGTGGTTCTTTTCATAGCTTTGGACAGTTCCTTACATCCATATGCATATCAATATTCAGTTAAATTCTAGAGGAGAACCATCTACAGTTCTCCGGAATTTTTTTTTCTGTGAAGTTCTCTCCTTTTCAGAGTTCTGTCCTGCAAACTCTATCTGCTTTGGTTTCCCCAGACTCTCAGATCTATCTCCTCAGCTCAGGGACTACACCAGGCTCTGCCTGGATCCTCCTTCCCTATGCTGTGGACTGGAACCTCTCCCCTGACAATAAGCTGGAATAATCATAGGACTCACATTGTTTCCTCTCAGGGACCACTGAATTTCATTGCCTCATGTCCAGTGTCCCACAAAGTGCTGTTTTATATATTTTATCCATCTTTTTGCTGTTGTTTCAGGCAGGAAAGTAAATGTGATCTTGGTTACTCTATCTTGAGCTATCAAATTATGTGTTTCATGGTACCAAGAGGTCTTGGAAGTCCCTAGAAGGAATGACAGTGTGGTACACAGCACAAGAGCAGCAGAAGTTGGGGACATAAAGAAATCAAAAGGACTGTGATAAAGGGTGGCTTTGAAATAAAGTCATATAGATGTATGACTAACGGCCTGAGAAGTCTAAGGAGTGGGAAAAACTACAAAATCTGGGATTTAAGGACATCAAATTTTCAGGAATCCTAGAAGGATGGGCCTTACAGTCTAAATAGGTTTCTGGGGTACCTGGGTGGATAAGTTGGTTAAGCTGCCAACTCTTGATTTCAGCTCAGGTCATGATCTCAGAGGCCTCGGATCTCGGGCTCCCTACTCAGTAGGGAGGCTGCTTCAGGATTCTCTCTCTCCTTCTGCCCTCCCCCCCCAATCTCTCTCTCTCTCAAATAAATAAATAAATCTTTAAAAATAAATAAACAAATAAATAAATAAAATAGGTTTCTTTGTGCAAAGTAAGAACAAATGCTTCTTGATGATAGCACATTTAGAGTATGAAGCATGATAGATATAGAGAGATGATAGATAGACAGATAACAGATAAAAATAGTTAACATTTATAGAGTTCTTAGCTGGGCATTATCACTGTTTAACAAATATAACTCATTTAATCTTTTCCACAACCCTATGATATAGGAACTAATATTATTCCCATTGTGTATATGAGAAACCTAAAGTGCAGAGAAGATTAAAACTTTGCCCACATTCACATGCCTTTTGAATAGAAGAACCCAATTTGAACTCAAGCAGTATAGCTTCAGAGCCTAGATTCTTAGCCTCCCCACACTCTATCCACTCTCTAGCTAGATGAATAGAGAAAAATAAAAACACACAGCTTCTATGTCTAGGAGAGGAAGCTAACTTTCCACATTACATCCTGGGTATTCTGCAGTAGGATAATATTGATCTGTTTTTACTTAGCTTCTACTTCCTATCCCTTTGTGGAATCTTCACTTTTAAAAAACAGACATGTTGATCAGGTTCGAAGTGAGAAAGAAACTCAGAAACCTCAGAAGTGATGATTCAAAATGCAGCAGCAAGTGGACATATATAAAGTCAATGTTCTAGAAGACTAGGTCAAGAGTTCCTGAAAATGTCTTTATAATGTGTGTTCAGAAAGTCTATGTCACAGTGATTCCCACTATTTTAGAGTTGTAAGACCCTATCATTTTATTCGAATCTCAGAGCACTGTGTAGCACTAAAAAAAAGTAAAGTGATATAAAATCAAAAATCTCACTAAGAAATTAGAGTAGGGTACCTTTTGAGATAATTGATGGCATACTATGGTTTTGGGATCACTGGCATTTCAATTTATTTATTAAAATTAGAACATCCTTAGGAGTTAATTGCAATGCAATTCGTCTATTTAATGATAACTCATATCTGTATATGGAGGAATACACTTTAAATATGACTTCCTCACACTGATTAACACACTTCTTGCTCTAGCTACCCAGCCCAAAATAAACAGGAGTTATAAAATTTATAATGGTGTCTCTCCTTCTGGAGAAGACTACGCCAGTGAGTACCACAGATGGGACTTCTAGAGAGTACGCCGCAGAGCAGTTGTACCAATGATTCTGTTCATGACCTCTGAGCGCCCTCAGGCTCAGTCCTCCAGCCTCTTCTCTTCTTTATCTCTACTCAACCCCTTGGCAATACCATCCAAATCTCATGGTACTAATAACAATTTTATATTGAAGATTCTCCAAAGTTTATCTTTTGCCAAGACCTCTCCCTGACTCTTATATCTAACTGCCTCATTAATCTTCCATTTGGATACCCAACACACATCTCAAACTTGACATGTCCAAACTAAATGCTCGAGCTTCTGTCCAAATCCACTCTCTCCCATCTTCTCCATCTCAGTGAATGACAACTGAATCCTAACAGGTTCTCAGGACAAACACTCTGAGGACTAATTCTCAGTTTCTCTCACATTCCACTTTGGATATATCAGAAAATCCTCTGTATCTGACCACTTTTCACCTTTTATGCTGCTACCCAAGCCAGGAACATTGTAATGCCACTGGATTATTGTAATGCCACTCAGGGGATCTCCTTGATTTCGCCCTTGTTCTCCTACAGCCTATAAAAGAGTAGCCAGAGTGATCCTGTTATAAAAATGGCAGAGTATGCCCATTTTCTGCTCAAACCCTTTAATGGCTTCCCTCTCACTTAGAGCAAATGCAAACACCTTTACAATGGTCTACAAAGCATTAAAAAATGGCCCTTCTATCCCCTTTCATATTTCATCTTCTATAGCAGCGTTTCCAGCAGAATATAATCGAGGCACATGAAAGCCACAAGTACAATTTAAAATTTTCTGGAAAAAGTTAAAAGAAGCAAATAAAATTAATTTTAATAATCTATTTTATTTGATACAATATATCTAAAATATTTACTGTTATACAGGTAATCAATAAAAAATTATGTATGAGATATTTTACATTCCTTTTCTTCATGCAGGTTTTAAAACCCAGTGTATATTTAATGCTTATAATTCATCTCAATTCAGACTAGCCACATTCCAAGTGTTTAATAGCCACATGTGGCCAGGGCTGCCATATTGGACAGTGCAGTTCTACCACTTTTTCTTTTCATTCATTGTGCTCCCATTATACCTGTCATGTTCCTAAGGCTCTTGCCTCTCTCACTTCCCATTAATATAAATGTTTAGTGACCTTTATGTTAGGAAACAAAATCCTGAATATCTGAAGGAGTGCATCATAGTGGATGGTGGACAGGGTTTCTAGGCAAATTTTACAAGAGAAACCCATCAGCCAAAACCCTGAACATTCTTAGGAGTTATTTGGAGAAGGGTGGGGGTAAAAGTACAATAAGAACAGTACCTATTGGTATAATGAAGTCTTGACACAATCATAATAAGAATTTTGGGAGATTCTAGGATATTTTCAAAAAAATTTTTTTGGTTCATGTTATCAAGAAAGCCTCTTCATTTTTAAGGCCTTTTTTTTTCCTTCTTTGTATTTAATACTGTGCTTGAAGAAGTCAATCAATAAACATTAATGAATACATGAAAATAAAAGAACCCTTGTGCACATGTGTATATGTACATTCTGTATCTCCTTTGTCCAAACTGTGTCCAAATTTGCAGTAACAGCCTGTAAACATAAGCAATATTCATAACACAAATATGCATAGCGATTCAGGAATTGTGATCTCTTAAAGGCAATGTCCCCTCATAGGGTACTATGTGCTAATCAGCCAAGTGAAATCTGTGGATTCTGAACAAATTGAACATGTGCATGAAAAACATTTCTAATTTTTGTATTATTAAGATTTTATAAGACATGTAATGATTCTTTGGTATACTTTGTTACAATGCTCATTATAAAATCTGCAGAAAAGGATTAAAATAAATCTCAGATGTCAACACAATCTCTTGGGCAATTCTTCACTAGACTAAACGGTGCCATCCACGACTGCATTATCTATGAAGCTAAGAATGCCTAATGAGACCCATCTATTGTGATAGAACCTGGGCTATGCTGAAAGGCTTTTTCTCTCTTCCTAGCTAAGAGCTGTAGCCATTCACATCTGTAGAGAGAGCCTGGCTTTTACAGTTAAAGGTAACAGTGAGAAGAACCAGTGTGTTCTAGGACCAGAAGATTTCAAACTTAAAACAGCCTCTAAGCTGTATGGACCATCCTTACAGTCCAATTTCAGCTCCCTGAGGGCAGGAATCTGTGTCCTTTCTGTTCACTCATATTTCCCAGGACAGTACCTGACACACAATAAGAGCTCAAAAAATACATGCATATGAATATACATACTTGGATATATACATATGCATATATATACTAATATCATTGAAATAAATATTAAAATTGTGTTTATGTCACTAAAAACCATCACATTTATCCCCTAATCATTGCACTACCTGAGCATTTTGTTTGTTATTTCTTGGAAAACATCGAACAGTATGATTTTAAATACTGTTTTTAGCTCCTGTATTTAGTGACTTGTTTATTCTGTTTCTTTCAGCCTCCTACTATGGTTTCAGATGTCTCTAAATAGCATCCCAGTTATTTGTGTTTTCATCTATAATTATTTTCTCAACAAGGATTTTTTAAATCCCTATGTAGTTTTTAAAGAAAAAAAAACAGCCTTTGAAAAATGTGATTTCTCTTTCCTTATCTGGAAAATTCTGTGATGTGTCCTTAGGAACCAGTAAGATGTGAATATATCACTAAGAATATGGAGGCAGAGTATTTCAAAGACCGCAGGAAGGAATGAGCATTAATTTAAGTTCTGCTGCTAACTCTCTGAGTCAATCTAAGCACAGTTTTTATAATTGGTGCTGGTGGTATATTTGTTTGTTTGTTGCCTTCCTGATCCTCCATTTCTTACAAGCACATGTAGAGAATTGGGTATTGGGTGGGTCCCCTAGCATTTTTTCGAACTGAATTTTTAGGAACCTAGGAAACTTAATCCTAACCAAATATATGCTGGCGCAACTAGCTTTAGAAAACCTCAGCTAGAGATTGACAATGGATCTGACTGCAAGGAAGTTTGGCAGAGTCTGCGAGGCTCCACCTTTCTTAATGAGTAAATACACATGTGTGATCAAGAGTACAAGTGGGTCAATCCCTCTTCTACCACATAACAGCTATGGGGTCAAAAGTCACTTTAATTCCTCAGTTATCCAGAGTATGGAGAAACAGTACCTACCTTCATAATACTGACAGCATTAGATTGAAACAACTTAAAGTATTTGCAACCATACACAGAACATTGCAGAATCCAACTGCTAGTTTTTACTCGTGTTCTTATCAGAAAGCATCTGAAGTCAAATGATAGAATAGAGCCAACAAATAACCCCTGTCATGGGAAAAGAAACTTACCAAAAGGAGACAACTGGTCCAAGTTGAACAAATGGCTATTCAAGGCCTCTTCAGACTAAATTGTTGAAATATGCTAAGACTTGCATCACTGTTCACAACGTCTGACCCCAAGTAGTTGTTTTCATGCCAATTCCAAGTGGTAGAATGGAGAAAACTTCAAAACAAATACACTGACAGATAGCCCCATTGTTCTGTACCATCCATGTTGTTCTTCTCTATAAAAGAGAGTGTTTGGGGACAAAGGGTACCCTTGGTTCCATGTTAAGACAACTATCCATATTCCAGTTTATTTCCTAAATAAAGAGCATGGTTGTTTTTCTACCGTCATGGTCTCAAAGACAAATCCTTTGTTTCAGAGGTTGAATGGGCTATTTCCCAACATGCCTGATTACATGCCTTGCATATCTAAGCATATTGACAATTTCATTTTACTGAGTGCAATAATCCATATCAACAGCTCATCCCCGTTTTGAATTATAAAATGCAGTTATTTAAAAAGCCAGGTATAAACAAACTTATCTTCTCTTAGTCTTCCAGGAATTGGACTAGTTCCAAAATTAAGCAAGATGCAGAGCAGCTTCTTAAATTTAAGCACTTCCTAAATTGTCTTTTCACCAAAATGAGGCCATCTAAAATATTAAGATCTCTCTCTTTTTCTTCCTAAAGAGAAAGAAAGAATGAAAGAAAGAAGAAAAAAGAAGAAAGAAAGAAAGAAAGAAAGAAAGAAAGAAAGAAAGAAAGAAAGAAAGAAAGAAAACCCAAACACATAATTACATTCTAATTTAAAACTCTAATTGAGTGCTCTTGTATTCGTAAGATCTTCTACTCTTCTTAAGGGACAATATTCTTATTAGTCACACAAGCTGTCTAATCATTTAAGGGTAAGGTTTCTTCACATATACCTTTGCTGCAAAGCAAATGAGGGTGCAATTCTGTCTTATTTTTTCCTAAGTGCATCTCATTTATGTACTTACATAAGCAACAATCAAATATTCTGCCTGAAAAATGATACCTCCTTGACTAGAGCAAGTCTAAAGACAACTTAGGTTAACTCTGTCTATATTTTATAAGTTAGTATTCCTCCTGATCTAAATCCAGAGATTGATAAAAAATGAAACAAACAAACAAACAAACAAACAAAAAACCAAAGGCACTCATGATGTTAGGGAAAGAGAAAGGCAAATGATTGAACACGTTGATTTTGGAACCCAGGAGAGCCATGTTTGAGCTTAGGTGGGTAACCTATTCTCTGGGCCTCTGTATCTCTCAAATGGGGATAATAACAGTATCTCTCAAAAAGTGATGCAGCGAGAATTACACTAAATAATACATCTAAGTGCTTTGAACTATTCACACCAAATAATCAATAGGTGTTCAATATAATCATCATTGGTATGATCAGGGAATAATTTTGCAAGCATGAGACATACTACATTTAAACTTCTAGTCTCCCTTTCTCTCTCTATTCAAAGGGGAAGGAAACTAGCATTCTCAGAGTAGCTGTCATGTTCCAGGTACTCTACATAGATTATCTCAATGAGTCACCATAGTATCCACTTGGGGTAGGAGGTATTATGTCCATCTTAATAAGGAAACTGGCTCAGAGAGGAAGAGATGAATGTAAAAATTCTGCTGAAAGTCATCTGAAGAGAAAGAGGTGGAGACAACATAAAACCAGGTCTTCAACTGCCCAGCCCATACTTCCCTACTACAAAAAGTTCATGCGTGCACACACACACACCTGTTTCTGAGAAAATTTGGGGATCTGTTAGGGGGTACTCACAGGCTTACACAACCTAAGCATGGTTGCTTCTTCATTTAATCCTCAGAACAACCCTGTGAGGTACCATTATTATTTCTATTTCATAAATGAGGAAATTGAAGGTCAGAACATAAGTAATGTGCAAGGTCAAAAGCAATAAGTGGTAGATTAGGGATTAAAACTGAGGTCTGTTTGATGCCATGGTCCATATTATTTCTCCTATACTGGGACATATTCTGACAAAAAGCAAGGGTTATTAAAGAGAAATCCTTCGTTAAAATGCATAAAAACTTTACTTTTTAGTCTCTTAAGTTATGTAAGATTTTACTTCCTCTTGAAAAAATGAGCTGCCTCGTGGTGAAATTTTTCTTTTTGAATAAAAGTGATGAGAACTGGTTCTCTTTGAGCGGGGTGAAATGGATGAGTAACTCAGACGTGTGCATCCTGCTGGCTTATTTCTCATGTATTAAGGCATCCAACAAAGGCAAAAGGTCCTATTTGATTTCAGCAGAATGTGGGATCCATGCTGCTCATTTGTCAGCTTCCTTCCTGTAGCAGCTCTCTTCCACACAGCGAGGTCACAGTGCTGGCGATCCGAATGCTCATGACCTGCAAGGTGAACTTTAATATACCACATGTTTCATCTAGGAAATTTCAAATGAAGCCTGCTCTTGGCTTTGTGTTTCCAAGCAGCTAATAGATCTTTGTCTGAAAGCACTGGGTATAGAAGTGCGTTCACAATGGTATCTCAATAAATGGCCACAGAACCAAAGAGTAAAGCAGAAGATTCTGATTGACATTCTAACAGAGTGAGCAATACTCCCTAGAAGTCTACCCTTTGGAAAACCTTTAAGGAACCATAGCTGGGATTCTATTGCCTGCAAAAAGTATAATCATAAATACCAACTGTCATCAGTTCTTGAACTAGCATCTTGGTGACCAAGTAGGTTGGACTAAAGCCATCTTACAGAGATTTCCACTACTCACAAATTTTTTAAAACATGATTTTGGGAGAATAAATTGAGATAAAAATATGCAGATTAGCATCAGCCCATATATCTTTTTTTTTAATCAGAAGCTATCAATTAGGGGTACAAAGAGAAAAAAGCCACCTTGAGCTAAATATCCAAACACTAATTGGCTTTTAAAGTTCTAGCCTCTTAAAGCTTTGTAATTTTAAAGATTTTTAAATTGAAAATTATTTTGATTTTTTAAATGCTGTGCCTAAAGATATTAACTAAAAAGCATTATCTTGGTTCTGTATTTAAAGCTTGTCAGAGGAAACAAAGCTAATTATACACAGTATGTTGAAAAGTATGCCTTAACCATGAATCTGTCGTTTAAATGGAAGAAATACAAGTCTTCAAAGTGTCACTTTTCCAATCCTAAATCCCCATTAGAATTCCTAGCATTTCTGGATTCTTCTTCCCAAAACACAACTAAAACTGTTTAAATACATGTACAGGCGCACACTACATCTAGGTATATTAAGAGAGCACCTATGTTCTTAAATGTATAAATGAGAAACCCAGCGGTATAGAAGAATATTAAAGATATGTAGAAAAACAAATGGTGCCTCTGAAGCACGAACATTCATTCTAACGGCAATGGTTTTTTGTTTAACAGACCCTGGCTCAGGTTACATAGTAGGTCCCTGCCCTGGTTCTGGTGTTAACCTGGACAGTAGCAACAGCCGCTAGTCCCTCTTTCCTCCAACTGGTCCACCAGCCTGCTAAAATAGATAACCTCCTAAGGTTCAAGTTACTTGTGGTGGCCCTCTCCTCAGAAGCTTTTTATGGGTTACTCTTGTTGGCAGAATTATGTCCCATCTCCACTTTGTGGAATTTATGGACCTTGAAGAGACTAATAATGGTATATTTCAGTATCCTTCAAATCATACATTGCCTAGAAAATCCAGGCAGTGCATCCCAATGAGGAGTTGTGTTGTATCAAACCCAGAGATACCTCCAGCCATCCCTGTTGCTGCCCTGGGGACATGGATTGTGATTAGGTTGCTGAATGTGGGAGCCAAAGCTTATAATTGTGGCTGAAAGTATTCCATCTGTATTTCATTAATTTCTAAGAATCATCTATGGAGCTATTAAAAATATGGATTCCCAAGTTCTGACTCCTCTCCCAAAGGTTCTGATTTGTTAAGTCTTGGATAAGATCCAGGAACCTGCATTTTAAAGTCCCAGATCATCCTGATGCAACCCAGCCACAAATTCACATTTGGAATCACATCAGAATTTATGCTCCTCATTTTACAGATGTAAAAACTGAGACTGAGAGTAGTAAAGCAATTTTTGAATGCTCAGGCAGAAATCTGTTGCAAACCAGAACTGGAATCCAGCTCTCCTAAATTCTAGTTCCCCTCTGCCTGTGAGGCTGCCTATGCTAGAGCCAGGGGGCTTGCGCGCAGCAATCTCTGTTTCGCTTCCTATAGCTCTTCCCTGATCCCACAAAGAATCTGTCACTGCAAATCCACCTTTTCATGAGGACAGAATTTCACAGAAAAGGCTATCATAGGTCAATGCAAGAAAGTCATTTTACAAGAAATATTTTTTGAGCTCATCTAATTCATCAATGGTCTCTGCCTCATTCATTCTGTCTGCAGAGTGGGACTAGAACTGACTCTCTTTGAATGATCTGTTAGCATTATCAAAAGAATGGACCACGATAAGAAATTCAGTCTCACTATTCAAACTACTTTATGACGGATAATGTAAATAACAATGTATGTGTGCATTTCTGTTATAGCATTAGCCTCAAAGACAAAACTGAAAAATCAGGTTGTCAGGTCATAATTTAGCATCCTCATGAGAGAAGTTTATGCATGTCATATAAATGCCTCACAAGTTGACATTTATGTTTTGGGCCAGCTGAGATACATTTCCCTTAACTTGAGCTGAAATGTATACTTGGAAATGAATTTGATCCTTGTATGAGATTCTTTCTCTGGCTAACCTTCTTGAAAAAAAAAAAAAAAAGAAAAAACTTGACATGTTTGATAGATTCATTAATTCATTCTGGATGAAACTAGTTTTATGTGCCCAAACAGAAACATCTTAAATACTCCTCTGCTTGACTTAACTAATTTTATGTAGCTCCATTTACTTCCATGGAATAGTGTAAGTACCAGGGGAATTGGATTCATGGTCTGTTTCACAATAAGAAAATATGCTTGGTAGGGGAAAATGTCTTTAAAGACATTTTTAGCTCTGGATTATAAAATTAGTGCTTTTATCACAAATAAGTCAACTTATTCAGGTAAGACTTAATCATTAATTCATCCATTCAACAAATATATATTGAGCACTTACTATGGGCTCAAAAGTGCTGGGCACTGGGACATAACAGTGAGTAAAACACATTTCCCTTGCTCAGTGGATATACAGGGGCTTCCAAAGGGATATACACATTAAACATGTAACCACACAGAAAAGAAATCCATCACAATTGGTGAGTGTAGATTGAGGCGGTGTCAGTAAAGTCAGAGAAATCTTTTGAGAGGTACCAACAACCCAGCTGTGCCTGGAGGGGTGAGTAGTTTCTAACTAAGGCAAGGAGGGACAGAATGTGTACGCATGATGTAGGTACATCATGACCAAGGAACATACAGCCCAGTTCTAAGGAAACACTACGAAGCTCCTCAGTCTAATAATGAGGTGTGTTTGTTTTTGAAGCCAAACTTGAGGCTTGTACCCACTCAGTAGTTCCTTGATTACATGGCAGTTGTGGCTGAATGGACAAAGTACTTGAGAAGAAAAAGCCCTGGGGAGATTGCTTTAATCTCTATGGGTCTGAGCCTCTACATCTGCAAAGTGAGGTTAATAAAGCCTAGGGTCATAGGAGGATTAAATGGGATCAGGTGTGTGCCAAGATTTATGAACTGAAAAGTAATATACAAAAGTGAAGGATTATAAAAGATTACAGTGACTAATTCTTCCAGTATATAAACTACTCTCTGGTAAAAATTAAATTGGATATCATTAAGGTAACTTTGTGATCTGCCACACAACTAGCATATTATTTTCTCATGGTGCCATACCAACTAGGACACTAGTTCTCTAAGCCTTAATCTGAAGTCTGTCAAGGACTTGAGTGAGGGATGAGCCTCATTCAAAACCCTGGCTTCAACACCAAGTGGCTGTGTAACATCTGTCCAGCCCTAATAGTCACCACATACAGATCACAGAGCTCTGGAGAACACAGGTTTTGCTTAACACGATAGGGGTAACCACAAATATTTCCTGAAGCTTCTCACCCATAAGTCTTTGGACTGACTGGCAAAATGCTGTTATCCTCACTTAGAATCTCTTTATTCCAGGTCTACTCCAGGCCACTGTAGAACCCAAGGGGAATTATATTGCACAAAAATGTTTTAACAAAGTTATAGTGTGGTTATAAAATTAACATCAAGGAAATTCTTCACTAATTAATCGAATTAGAGATTGAAATTTTCAAGAAAAGTAGTAGAAGGAAGGTAGAAGAAAGGAAAGTTGATATATCTAAAGAACAACATGTGGCTTGAAGGTTTTTAGCGAAAGGGGGATGGTCACTCTGGTCAGGAATTCAGTAAAGGGAAATTAGCAAATTATGGCTGCAGTTATGTTAGCTCAATCTAGATAGGGTGAATGGATCATTTGGTGAAAACAGATACTTAAAGTGGTACAGAGAGAAATTCTTTCTGGAAAGAATGCATTCCTGCCCTTGTTTATTTTCTCTAGGAGCCACATTACAGCCCTCAGGAAGTGGAATTTTTAGGAATCAGAGGGGCAAAGCTTAACTTCTACAGAAATTCCAGTCACAAGAGGAGCCTCACTTGCCCTCGTTTTACCAGGCACCAATGCCTCTAGGAAGTACAAGCTATTGATTAAACAGGGCAGCCTGGTATTTCTTGAGGAGTTTCTCTGTTCTACTGACCAGGTTAAGCCAGGGAGGGTTTTCCTACCACACATGCACACTACACATGTGTGCATGTGCATGTACGTGTGTGGGTGTGTGTGCGCGTGTGCGCTCATGCACAGATCTTATCTTCAGGCTTCACTGTCTTTGCTGGAGAGCCACTGTTTCTGATCACATTCATTATTCATGTGTCTACGATATGGTTTCTCACTATTGCCTAGGTCCATCTCACAGCTATTCTACATAAAATTCTAGAAACTTCCAGGCAGAGCACCACTATAATGAAGCTAGAACTCTACTTCACATGGGAAATTTTTGACTATTTCAAAGAATAGGAAAGGTTTCCCTTCCTGTGAGCACAGAAGATTTCGGTGGAACTTCCTGACATTGTATTTGCCATAAGCACCCTATTATCGTTCCTATATTACCTTCTGTTCACTTCTTGTGTTTGCTTTCCAAGGGAATAACTCTACAGCACTCTCCAAGTTACTCTGGAAGAAAATTTGGTGTATTCCTCATTTCTACATTTTTCTCAATCCTTATATCCAATCAGTTTATGATTTCTATCAATTGTACATTCAAAGTAACTCTCCTGTTCCTTTCCTCCAATTGCTACATCTGATGCCTTAGTTTGGACTCTTTTGATCTCTTTCTGGACTCTTGCAATGACTTTTAACAGGCCCCTACCTCTGATCTGTCACTTTGTCAACCCATCCTTTACACTTCCCCAGGTTTATCTTTGTAAACGAGAGTTTTGATCATGTTACTATTTTTTAAACTACTTGACAAGTCTAAATGTCTGTGCCCATGGTATAAAGACAAAATCTTTCAAGGCTTTCATTGTCTGACTCCAGTTCAACTTTGTAATACATCTCCTCTTCCTTACATCTTAGAAAACAACTAGAGAAGGTTATTTGCTATTTTCCACGGATCCTACTTTTTTTCACACTTCTGTTTTTTGTTTGCTCTTCCTTTAACCAAGAACACCACTGCAAGTCCATCATTGCTCTCTATTACTAGCATGGAAAATGCATTTTCAACCTCCAAATTCTAACTCCAATGGCAACAGCTCTGTAAAAGCCCTATTATTCTCAGTTTTAATTAATTGCCTCTTCTTGTGATCACACTTTCCCCGTACATTTATTTTCCACTTGTTTCATTATAACTTTGTTGTTTAAACAGGTTCTCAGTTATATTAGGAGTTTTATGATAGTCTTGGATGTCTTCTACTTATTTTTGTGTTCCCTAAGAAATACCTAGAGCATAGCAAATACTCAATTAGATCTGAAGAGTTTAAGAAAATGAGGAAGGAAATCTAATGATTTGGTATATCACATTAGTATGAAAAATAATAAAACAGGATATTCCAAAAGATTTTCCAAAAGTTGTTGACATTTCTAATTTTAAAAACTTTTAGAAAATTAGGAACAAAAGAATGTTGTCACATCTTAAAACACTTCTCTCTTAAATAGGCAACTAAATGCTCAATTAAAAAAAAGCAATTAATATGATAGCTCTGGTTCATATGATTTATTGCCTTACCTCCTGAGACGATATTGAAATGAAACCGATTTTTAAATGCAATTTTTAAATGCAAAAGAGGTTTTTCTAGAAATTAGTATTTCTAGAAGAATGAAATCATGGAGATGGAGAAACGGCCTCTAAGAAGCAAGGCAAAGGGATGTAAAGCTGAAAATACTTAAATTAGGAAGATACAGTGAGAAACCGTCATTCTACCCTTCAGAATCTCAGAAAGATTTGAGACACAGAAACACTAAGTATAATGGAGGGAACAAGACATGAAACTGACAGCAAGAGAGAGGAATCAAAAGTTTGCATAGTTAATTCCATATGTACTCTTTATACAAAACTCCTAGAAGGCTGGCCAATGTTTCTAAACAAAGCGATCAAAAAGAACAGAAGCCTGGATAAATTGAAAGGCCCTAATTTCTGACATTCAAGGATCCCATAACATCATGAAAATTTCTCATCCTAATCACTCTACAATAAAGTCCATCAATCAACAAGCCTCATCTATTTACAAAAGTTGCCAAGGAGCTTTTTATTGCCAGATTCCTAAAAATAGACAACTAAGGATTACCTGACAATAGGAAAGCTATGAATGTAAAAAAGGCAAAGATAAACAAAAAGAAAAACTGTCCTTAAAAAGCAAAGGTAATTTGGGGGAAAAAGAAAATTTTGACAATGTGAGATTTCTTTTACTCTTGGGAATAAGATTAAGATGCCTTCCCTAATTAATATTATTGAAATTTGCTTTTGAGCATCCAGCCAAAGCAACCAGAGTTGGAAATCATGTGTTTATTGAAAGGATGAGTGAAAAGTAAAAGTATTTATAGATTGTAATATTTATGAATGTAAAAGAAAAGACTTACCAAAGAACATTTTTAAAATTAGTGCGTGAGTATTAAGGTGACAAATGCAAAATAAATGTACTTACCAGGAGGTTTCATTAAGCACTTCCCATGTGCCAAGCATTCTGCTACAAGTTTTATATACCTTACTTAAGCCAGAATGTTGTATTTAAAAACATAATGTGAGAAAGGAATCCCAATTTATAATAGCAGACAAAAATATAAAACAAAGAAATGAATTTTAAAATCATGCACAAGATTTGAAGAAAACTAGAAAAACTTTACTGTGGTGCTTAATTTTATGTGTCAATTTAGAGGATATATTTGGGTAGGATTAACATTGAAATTGGTGAACTTTGAGTAAGAAGACTGCCCTTCATTATGTCTGCGGGCCTCATCCTATCAAAAGAAATCTTGACTAGGACAAAAAGACTGGTCTTCCCGAGTAAGAGAATTCTCCTACAGACTGCCTTCAGACTTTATCTGCACCATAGCCCCCTCCCTCACCCTCCACGTCTCCAGCCTGCTGGCCGACACTGCAGATTTGGACTTGCTAGCCTCCATAATCTTGTGAGCCAATTCCTTATAATAAATCTCTTTCTACATATATACACATCCTATTGATTCTGTTTCTCTGGAGAACTCTGACTAATATATTTTATAAGACACTTGAATAAATGAAGACAAATACCTACATGTACCAGAAAGAAAAGATGAAACTTTATAAGTGATCACTCTTTCTAATACAGTGGGTTCGACTTAGTTCTCAGTAATAGCTTGTGATGGTTCTGAAAGCAAAACTATTCTAAATGTATATTTAAAAATCAACAGGTAAGGATATTTAGGATCATTTGAATAAAGACTAAGAATCTGAACATCTTACCAGATATAAAAACTGCCAATAAAAATATTATGATGGAAACATGTTCTTCTGGTGCACAATCTGAATGATGGACAAAGGGAAGACAACATACTTCCCAGGTGGACAAAAAACTCCATTTGTCTTGTTTTGTTCAAATAGGAGGCACTTCAAGGTTTTTGTTTTTTGTTTTTTGTTTTTTTTTCCATAAGTGAACAGGATAACGTGGAAACCAATCTGACATCTATAAGGTGTTAATTTATGGAGAAGGAATGAAAGGATTAATTACTCAACAAATTATTCCAACAAAGTTGACAAAGCAGTTTTGTTTGTGTGTTGCTTTGTTTGGTTTTTATCAAGTGAGATGTCATCTTAGAACTTACATCAAAAAAAATTTCCAGTGGACTGAGAACAATCCACCAGCACTCCTTGTAAATTCAGGTGCTTCAAGAATATAGGGCAGGGCATCAGTGTTGTCTGTTGCACCACTTCCAGAGAAAAAGGAATCATTATCTTTAAAAACTCATTCAAAGACCTCTTATGAACCAGTATGGAAATCATTACTACTTTACTAGACAAAAACACACAAAGAAGAAGAAATCATTGAGCCCTGGCCAAAACTGTAGTTCAGATAAATACATGCATATTTGATAGACAACAGGAAGAAAGGGGAGAGGATGAAAGATTTCTGGAAGGACGCAGTGGGTAGAAGTGTACAGAGACAGTCCTTTTCATCAGTGAGGAAGGAGCCTGGGATGAGGGCCAGAGTAGCACTAGGGCCTAAGACCTTGCAGGGAAGGTTGCTCCAGCTCTCTGTCCAACTACTCCCCCCATAGCCCAATGGAAGAAGGGGCTGTGCATCTAACTGCATTATCAGAGACACAAAAAAACATCAAGTCTCTTCAACCTACTGCTGCCTCTCATCAAAACAAAGAAGTGAGGCCTAGATAAGAAGAGCCATTTTCCTAGCAGCAGGAGAGAATTGTTAAGTGTATGAAATCCAGACTCAAGTGGCCACAGTGGAGAGATAAGATACCCCGAGAGGTGTCTCAGTCATGTTGCTGTGGTTCCTGGGTGTCACTGGAGGGGCGGGGCCAAGTTTGTAAGTGCCTTGAGGTACAGCAATGCCACAACTAGGGAGAAGGCAGGGGGCAGGGTCTGCAGTCTCCTAAGGAAGAAGCCTTTATATTTCACAGGGAGACAAGGGAAAGAGGAAGGCCCAAGTCTTACCATTTGAAAATCAAGAGCTGCTCCTCCAGCTCAGTTAGTAACAATATAAGCAATTCCTTAATTAGGCTCCAGAAAACCTTAGAGTCCAGAGGAACTCTGTTTTACAAAAAAGAAAAGTAATGACTACAGGGATGAAGGATTAGATAAAGCAGGCTCTTCTTAGAAGATTTTTCATAGGCAGTGTTGTAAAGGAAGGACAGGAATAATTAACAAGCTTAGTTTTCTTGTTGTCATTTTTCCTCTCTTAGTGAATTCAAAACTTCATTAGTCACGCATACCATTTGCCTGAATCAGGTTAGTACAAAGCAAGTAGTTACAAACCTTAGAGTTGTAGCTCTAGACAGCCTGGCAAGATCCTCCCCCTTCCACAGCACAGTCCTGAGGAATGAGTGGTGTAAAGCACTTTGACAGACCAAATTCTCACATCAGTGAGATCCTTTCATGATCCTTTCTGCCTCAGCTTTTATGCAAGCACATAGAATAAAAAAAATGAAATTTAGGGGGAAGTATTCCCCAGCTTAAAAATCAACATTTTTCCCTTCATAATAATCATGGAAAATAGGCCATCTTGAAAGAACATTCAATATGATCTATCTACTTGCTGTGTTCTGCTATTTTGTTGCTGTTGTTTTGTCTCTCAAGATTTCTCCACAGACAATATGTTTTTAAATAAAATCCAAACTTGACAGTTAGCAAACCATCACTTCAATAAATTTCCCCTTTATAATAGCTTAATGAGTATTGCTGAAATATATAAAAAATTACTCACCATTTTCTTTTATTACTTATCAATGGAATATACTATTTTCAAGTTCTGTTGACAGCATATGTTTATTTAGTTTAACAGGAGATATGCTGAAATATTATGATATTGGGTTTTTTTTTGTTTTGTTTTCCCATTTTTTCCATGGGTAACATAAGAAAATTTTCAACTCTAAGTATATAAAAGTATTTCTATACATGCTCAAAAAAACAGATCATTCTAAAGCTAACCAGAAAGTTCTCTGAAGTAATCAGTCTGGACTGTGATCTGTCTGGCAGGATACAAATAGCTTTATCAAGATGAAGGACTGTGGGACTGTGGCAGACCGCACTGCTCTGTCCTGCTGTACAGAGAGGTGTCTCTTAGGCACATATTTGTGGGCTCAAATCATCAGGGCCAGACAAATCCTTAGATACTCTCTAGTTTTCATTTTACAGAAGATGGCCCCATAACCTAGAAAGGGAAAGTGATTTTTCTAGAACCCACAATAAAGTTAAAGAAAGAGCCAGAACAAAATCACTATCTTTGGGAGAAGGTATTTTTGGCAGATATAACTGATGATGGATTTTTATCTAGAATATATGAAAAAAAAAAAACTCTTGGAAATCAATGAGGAAAAAAACTAATTAAAAATAGGAAAAGTTATTTTAATGAGATGGAATTCTGTTACTTATTGTAGAAATTTAGAGAGGTTTAAGCCAATATACTCTGGCTTTCCTCACAAAACCAGAGGTCAAGAAGGATGTCATCTGGGTGGGCACAGCCACCTGAAGAAATCGTCAAGGACTCAGCTCCTTTATTGTTCAATAGACTTACTTCTCACATATCACAGGCTACTTCCCCTTCTCCAGACACAACCTGTGTTCCAGACAAACACAGAAGGGAAGTTCCAGGGACAAAATGTAAAAGATACATCTTTTAAAAAGTTTGTCTGGAAGGCTCACTGACTTTCATTTACTTCTCATTGGCCAAAGTTAGGTAACACGACCATCTCCAGCCTCACAGGAAAATTAAAAAATAAGCTTAACTGGATATGTTGAAATCTCAATCAGAGTCTATTGGTAAAGAAGTGAAAATGGATAGGAAGGAGATGATTAATAGTGCTTGCCAAAGAACAACTGAGGCAATACACAGAAGAGAAAACTTAATGACCAATGCATTTTTAAAAGGTTGCCCAATCTCACCAGTAGTCCGCAAAAAAATAAATAAAAATAAATAAATACATACATAGAACAATAAGGTAGCATTCCATACCCAATCAAAATGATAATGTCATTTGTTCACAAAAAGGAGGGTAAAGGAGGCCTTCCATACACTAAAAATCAAAAACATACATTTATACTGTGTGTTGGAACACACCATATTCTGCTACTTTTGGAGGGCAATTTGAGAATATCTCATAAATCACCCAAGAATCAAAACTGGCACTTCTAGGCACATTCTTTAGAGAAGCTCTGTGTGGTCAAGGAGACATGTATAGGTGTCCTTTGCAGCACTGATTATACTAGAGAAATACTGGCAAGCCTGAGTTCTCTTCAGAGAGGCATGGCTAAGCAAACTGACTGGTGTATTCATGCAGTGAAAGGATTATTTCCTTTATATATATATATATTAAAATATTATATATATATACATATATAATAAAATAATATAATGCATCTCTAGGCCCTATTCAGTTGTACCCATGTCTATTGATGATAAAACTCTCTTTGGCCTCTCCACCAATTTCCACAAAAAAAAAAAAAATTCCTCCCACTAGGATTTTTGAGAGCATGAAGAATTTGCTGAAGATTTTGGGGACATATGAAGGAGTTAAACTGGGAGCCCTTGGCCTATTCCCATCTGATATGCCCTTCTCAGCATCTTTTCCTGCTTCTTTGCTGTTCCCAGGACTGTCCCACCCCAAGCCCCAAATTCTTTTTTTTTTTTTTTTTGGTCTGTATGCAGAGCTTCATCAGCCCCCCATGCCCAACCCCCAACACACACACACACACACACACACACACACACACACACACACACACACAGAGTCCACTCCTGAAGGTTTTGTGCCTTCTAAGACCCATATAAACTGGATTGTTGAGGGACAACTCAAAGTCTTCAACAAAGTAGTTTACCAACCAAGACATCTCTATCCCTCAGAAAAATTCTGGTGCCAGCTCATCACTTTTAAGAATGTATTTGCCATTTCATTACCAATCAACATTACTCTTTTGAAGTCAATCCCTTCTTAACCCTCATGAAGATTATTATTAATAAAGATTATGATGAGGAGGAGGAAGAGGAGGATTATTGGTGGTGCATCAAATAATCAAAGGCATCTTAGCACCCAGGAAGTATAACAAATGAATAATTCAGTCAAATGACACTTTACTGAAAGTAAGAAGTGGCAACAACAACAAAAAAACCAGTTAGATTCTTTCATAGTAAACCATAGCGATGGTAGGAAGATATCCTACGAAGACCTACCCTTATCCACTTTTATCATTTTTGTAATGATAAAACCATAACAAAAACATGTATTTGGGATAAATAATATAACCCAGCTGGAAGTGTTTGCCCTTATGATAGAGAAGATATTTAAAACATCTAAATAGTAATGAATAACTCTCTCTCTTGTAGTCATAGATGTATTTACTTAAAATACATATTTTATAAGCAGAATGGCATATAACAACCATATGGCTAATAATTTACACAATCTGTAAATCATAGCTGAACCCAGGCATTTACTTTGTTATAAAGAAATATGGCAATTTATGTAATGATTGAGGAGAATTATGTGTTAAAAGAAAGAGAGCTTCATGTTTTGATTATGTAGGCAAGGAACAAAATTAAAGTGGCCCGTGTTGATTTATGGTTAAGCATTATGTGACTACGTAGTCAGACCTAGGAAATGTATGTTTGCTTTATTTATACCCAAGCATTTTCAAAGTGCCACCATCAGCCCTAAAGAAGATGTACTATCGATTTGTTTATTGGCGAGCCATCTCAAATCAGTAGAAACTATACATATGAGTAATTTTAAATTCTGAAATATGAATGTTGCTTTCAGATTTTCATAAATGCCCTACATGGTATATAAAACATTCCATGTTATCCAGCCAGGATTGACAATGCTTTTCCCTGAAGATCTTTCTCGCGGTCATCCTCCTATACTGATGCCCACTATTGGTGATGACACAGGTAGCACGGCAGAATCGCTGCACCTTCATCATTGCCAGCACTATCTTTATGCTCCTCGGTAAAGCCTGTACTCATATATTTACCACAGACAATGTAGAAAATGAGACCAGATGGTGGGGGGTAAGGATGGGAGGATCATAATAATATGTGTGGGCAGGGGCCTGTACAAATGTGATCAGATCAATCTAAAATGTCTAGATATAATTAAAATTTTTAAATCTCTTTTGTAAGCCCGATAACCCATCCAGTCATCCTAATGGTTGGGTGTCAACATTATAAGAACTTAGGTTAGGATGATAATATATTCTGAAAGGACAGATGTAATCGCATTATTGTCCTTAACCTAATTCTGAAAGTAACAGAAGGTAGCATGCAATACTACATAGCTAATCATCTAGACAGTGTGAGTTAACATTAAATATTAAGCTGTGTAGCATGCTGGAAGTGTATAATTTGATACATAATCTAGACCTGTCTAGATTCTATCTGTCCAATGGAACTTCCTATAATGATGGAAATATTCTGTAACTGTGCTTTTCACTATGGTAAACAACAGAAATGTGTGGTTAGTGTGACTAAGGGATGGAATTTTTAACTTTATTTAATCTTTATTAAGTTAAATTTAAATAGCCACATGTAGGTGCCATACTAGACAGTGCAGATCTAGACTATAAATATTTTCTATAGTTGAGCACTAAATTTAGGTCTGCTTCCTAATAGCCTAGGGGAAAAGGAAGATGTATTGAGCACAACTAACTGGTCAAAAAAAGCATCGTTGTGATTCAGGTGAAGCAGTCTCTTATTCAGTCCCAATATCAAAGATGAATATATTTCATGGGCCTCTTCCATGCAGTGAATAACGCCTTGACATGATAGTTTTATTGAGGACACAGCAATGTTATTCATGTTGCTATTTTTTAATGTAGACTCCTAATCATTCTTGCAGAGATAATACTAAACCATGATTCAGGAGTGACATCTTCATGGGGAATTAAAACATGTGGTTTGATAATCTGACTTGTTACAGGAATGAAACTGAGAAAATCTGGAGGAATAGGTAGAAAGCAGGTACATCTCTCTCTCTCTCTCTCTCTCTCTCTCTCTCTCTCTCACACACACACACACACACACACACACCATAGCATCTCTGAAACAATGAGGTAAAAGCTATATTTAGTATTACATTGTATATCCATAGACAGAAAAACATATAGCTATTAAAATTACATTTTTATTATGATTAATAATGTCAAACAAAAATGTTAACTATGAAATTTTAAATAAAGAAAGGAAAGTATAAAAATGTATGTATGGCAAAAATCTATGTCTTGTAAAAACTAAAATAAACATAATATCAATGTTATATATCATACATAAAATTAGACTGGAAGCAAAGATAAGTGAAACTCAGTTCTTTCTTGTGGTAGGGTCATAACTGATACTGTTTCTTTACTGTATTTTCAATAGTTTTAAATATTCTAAATTAAATATTTTAAAGTGGAATAAATAAAAATCAATGAATGCAGTAATAGAACAATAAGTATTTGTCTCTACCAGGCTATAGTTTTATACAACCACCATGGAACTTATACATGATAAAGTAATTTAAATTATATTAGAAATCCTCAGTTAATCTAATATTTGAAGACAGTGGCACAAGCGTGGATGTCCTATCAGCTTTGACACCACCGCGGGTACCTACCTTCTTAAGTCTAAGACTGTGAGATGGGCTTCCATTGGTATCTAATCCTGCAGGGCTGTGAAGCACTTACCCCTTCAATAAAAGAGAAAAGATAAATGAGAATAATCCAGATCTCATGGCTCTCTGGGCAAGGGACTAAGTGAGATGCATTAAGTAAAGCATATAGTATGGTGATTAGCATATATGGAGGCTAAAATACATATTAATCATCCTTTCCTCCTTGCTTTTTTATGGAGATGGGAAAGAGTTCCATAGAAATCCCTGAGGCATACTTAAAAATACTTGATTTGCCATGGACAACAAGTATTCCTTAGAATATTATGAGGAATTATCTCCCTTTGAACATTTTATGACAACTATGACATTATGGTCTATCTTTCCAACTTCTTATTTAGAATAAAAATAGTCCTGGGCTCTACTGACTATTCCTTATAAAAATAGGTCACATCTGATAGTTTGATTAAAAACAAGAGTTAAAATGCTTCTTGGAACCATTTGGCAGTTTGTCATGTCAAGCCAAACTTCGATGACACAGACACGTATAAAAGGACTCTTCTTTCAAAAAAAAAAAAAATCTGATTTACTTGGACCCAAAGTCTTATATTAACTTTAAAAATAGGTAAGCTGTTTCCTAAATTTAAGAAAAGGATAATAAAAGAGGAAAACAGAGATCTCAAATGGGAAAACTTTAAGTGTTGATTTAATTCTTTTTGTTTGCAAACTATGCAGGAATTTTAATGAAATTTATCTGAATCTCTTGCATGCACCCAGATTGTTTACACAGAATCCGATGAACAGATAATTGGAAGTTAGGAAGAGGCAGGTAGAGAGAGAAAAAGGAGAAGCCAGAGATAAGAGATTAAAGCAATCTGCAGGATGCTGTTTCTGTGAGCCACGTATCTCATGGCTCCTTAATAAAAGCTAGGAATCAAGGATTGCTGACTTAATTATGGGAGAGAGTGAGAGACACGGCAATTGTCAAAAGATTTGAGAAACAACATTCCATTAAAGTTGTATAGAGCCTCTGTTTTCACCAAATGTGACCAACTGCAAAATGCAAACTTGTTTTTCTCAGCGGGAATCATTTCATTATGGAAGCATATGTATGCAGGGAAATAACCCACTTGATTTTCTGTCATTTTATTTTAAGCATATCGGTGGATATGTCAGAAGCAATCACATTTAAAAGGGTTAAACAATCACATACAAAGTTATGACCAATTTTAAAAAGTTAAAAATCTTTTTAAACTAAAATACAGAAAAATAAATATGTAGGAAAACAGCCTTTACTTTTAATAAGATTCAGTTTTGTTAAAACTATATATTTTTATAATACTAATGACCAGTTGGTGTCACGAACTTAAGCTGTGTCTACGCTAAGGAAAATATGCTATAAATATAATATCCTAAATATCCTATACAAAGTGGGGGGGAAGAATCTGTCAAGTGGACATGTGGTCATGGTTGGGGCTGTTCACCACATGTTTCTTGTCCTTCAAAGCAACCCCTTTAAGGTCATGCACAGCCTTATGACTTGCTCTGACCAATAAAATCTAAGCAAAGCTGACAGATGGCAATTCCAGGTAGATGTTTTAAGAGCCAGCTTATGCTTTGATACATTTCCTCTTTCCCTGTGCCATGGCAATCGTTGCTCCAGAATGGGAAGAATCTGTTATTAAGGACAACACAGAATCAAACCCCGAACAACCCACAGTGGTGATATAGCATTGTTGAGAAGTAAACCTTGTTTTAACCAGAGTTTTTGTAACTTAACTTAGCCTAATTAATACTGGCAATGAACTTTTATTTTTAACTTTACATGTAGTTATCTTTAAAAAAAAAAAAGGTTTTATTTATTTATTTGAGAGAGAGAGAGAGAGAGCATGAGCAGCGGGGAGAGGCAGAGGGAGAAGCAGACTCCCCGCTGAGCCGGGAGGCCGATGCGGGGCTTGATCCCAGAACCCTGAGATCATGACTAAGCTGAAGGCAGACGCTTAACCCACTGAGCCACCCAGGTGCCCCTACATGTAGTTATCTTAATATGGCACAGAGACAACAAATATTCATGTACTCAGTCACTCAGTCAGTCATTCACTAATCAAATATTATTGAGCACTACTCTGCTAAGTCCTGGGGAGACCACAGTAGGCAGGACAAACTCTGTTCTCAGGGAGTTTGTATTCTAGTAGGAAGAGATGAACAGTACACAGGTGAATGCCTTTAAAAGATCATTGCAGATTATAAAAAGCCATATAAGGAAAACAGGATAAAATGAAGGAAAATGATTAGGATTGGGGTTAAGGTCTAGGAAAGGAGGTGATTTCTAGGCTCAAGTTTGAATATCTAGAAGGCGCCTGCCACAGAAATAACCAGTGAAAATATAATCCAAGGAAAGGAAACAGGATGTACAAAGGCAGTAAGTTGGATCTACTATAGGGACAGAAAGAACACAGAGTTTAGTGGGGCAGGGAAGCAGGAGTGGAGGTTAGAAAGGTAGGCAAGGTTTGGGGATTGGGGTCATCCTTAACAATTGTGGGCCAAGGGAGGAAGACCACAATTGGAGATCTTTGGCCCCAACCAACCCTCCGGTTTTTCTGTCCCGTTCTGCAAGGGACCTTATGCATATGTGTGTGAACATCCCAGAGCACATATAGGTGGTGGAGTTGCCTCTCAAATACTTTACCCTTGGCACCCCTCGGGCCTAGGAATATTCATAGTGATGGGTCAGTCTCCCCTCGAATGACAAACCAGAGGCAGAGAACAGGCATGAGTGAAAGAGGAGTATCAGTATGATGACGAACAGGAGAGTGTGTGTCCTTTTTAAGTATAACTGCCATTCAGTTCTAGATGCTTGAGCCTGTGGTGTGGTCAGATATTCTCAAGTTTTCAAGAGAATCCAGATATCTAAGTTTATATGGTAAATTCCCCAAATTCAAAAATATAAGGAGAAAATAAAAGGAATTTTAAACCCTAGACAGACAGACATAAAAATGGACTACAGATTGCAGCTGTAGGTTACTGGGTTGTAACCTTTGCAGAAGATCAAAGTCTCCATGAACAAATATTCTGGCATGAGTTATTGCTGAAATAAATAGATTTTGGTGTTCCTTTCAAGAGTGGGATTCAAAATAACCTACATTACATGCCATATTGGTCTGTCTTTGCCTATTTTCCATTAAATTTCCTGACTACACCTTTCTAACTGTCAGGGCCTCTTGAAACCTGGGTTTTCAGGGGTACGTGGGTGGCTTAGTCAGTTCAGCATCCGACTCTTGATTTCAGCTCCGGTCATGATCTTGCGAATCATGAGTTCAAGGCCTATGTTGGGCTCCACACTCAGTGTGGAGTCTTCTTGAGTTTCCCTCTCTCTCTCTCTCTGCCCTTCCCTCCCCTCTTTCTCTCTCTCTGTCTCTCAAAAAAATAAATAAAATCTTAAAAGAAAAACCTGGGTTCTCTTTGCTAGCCATTGCTTCTTGAGGTTCTAGGTCACATGCTGCCCTTGAGGTCTCTGCTACATGGACTAAATTTACCCATAGACAAAATACATTTGATTTGAATTTGGAAGTTCTCCTGCCCCCAAAACTCATCACCAGATGGCAAAAGCTTATAGCTAGTAATACGCATTAAGAAATAATCTTTAAGGAAGAAAAATTATGAACTTAGATCCACACTAAGAACTTTGCCTGAGAATGTAACTCTGGAGAGGAAGTTAGAAGCCAACATAGGAGGCCTGAGTGTGAATGCCTTATGAATTAACACCTTATGTTTCTATCATGTGTTATAAATTTCAAAGCGTGTTCACATATTTTCTATTTTATCTCATTTGATCCTAAAATCATTGTCACCTGGTTGTGAGATTTCAATGTCCTTTTTACAAACATATCTTCAATTTTGTTTACAAAACTTAAGGGCAGAAATTTCATAGCTTCGTATTTTCTCTTATGTTTATTTAATGTGTTGTTGGTTCATAAGCTCCTAGGGAGTTTCCCAGGCACAATCTAAATTTGGCAACCATACTCAAGAGAGCAGGGGGACACTGGAAAAAGAGGCAGGTCACTCTACATTGGTAGGTGGGAAGTTTAACAAACAACAGAACTCACATACCAGGCATATCTGGGGTGGCCACAAGACAAGTAAATAGATCTCAGCACTGCCCACCACATCTTAAAAGTTTATATAGAGGTCTTAACTGTGTTCAGTCACAAATACCACACAGATATTCTCAATACCACATCACTATCTCAAGACTATGTCATTGGAGCAGCCTCTGGGAGTGGGGAAGGCAAGCAGAACCCACATTCCAAGGATAAGGGAGGAGGTGAAGAACCTCCAATTGCTGACTCCAGTTCCTGGGTAAACCAGAAGTCACATCTTCTCCATGATTTCCCTGACATGTGTACTCCTATATTTGTTTATACTGTAACATGGATATTGTTGTGGATTGAATTATGTCCCCCTCCAAATGCATATGTTGAAGCCCTAACTCCCCTGTGACTATTTGGAGACGGGGCCTATAAGGAGGTAATTAAGGTTAAATGAGTCCTTGAATGGGGAGCTCTAATTCAACATGACTAATGTCCTTATAAGAAGAGAGAGAGAGAGGACATCAGGGATGTGTGTGTACAGAGAAGAGGTCATGTGTGGACACAGTGATAAAAGCCTACAAGCTAATGAGAGAGGCCTCAGGAGAAACCAAACCTGCTGATACCTTGATTGGTCTTCCAGCCTCCAGAACTGTGAGAAGAAAAATTTTGTTGTCTAAGCCATTGGGTCTACAGTATTTTATATGGCAGCCCTAGAAAGTTAATACAAAGATACTAAGTGTAACCTTGATTTTCTTGTTTTCTCATGTTTCTGAGTTCAGTCTTTCTGTAGGGGGTAAGTTCAGTTGATGTTTATTGAGCAACCATCATTCAATGGAATTGACTACACGGTGACCCAAATTAACTATTAGCATGGCCTGAAACACTAGAGCAGCTATTTCTCAATTTAGTGATTTATGAATTATAATCATATCTACATATAGTCAACCTTATCTCCTTATTCTGAAATATGGTCAAATTGTTTTAGACTCTATTAGCAATTAATCAAACAGATCCTATGCTGAACCAATTAATTGTTAAGAAATCAACTAAATCTATCTCAAAATAATTATTGAGTCTGTGAAGACTAGCATTAATCATATTCTATGGAACTGTACAATAAATCCTATTATAGCTTCATAAAATTATAAATTGTAAAATATACTTTATTAAGCTTTTCCGTGCAAGTTTCTATCATCACAGTTCTTCTGTGAAAGCACTAAACTCATAATGAGTTCTCCACATAGTTCCTAATGTGCTCATCATAATATAGTGAACAATTCAGGTCTCAAAAACCTGAATGCATGAAACAAGGCAAATTCATATAGAAATTCATTGTGTGAGGGAGTAATTTGTGGAAGAATTACAGCATATATGGAAGATTTGAAATAAGAAAAAGAACAAAAATTTCACAGATGTTAGTTGAAGTTAGCACAATATTGAAAGATAATTCTAAAACCAAAGCAGAATGATTAACAGGGAAAAGATTTTTTAAAAAGTTTACAATTTGCTTCTTGCAGGAAACCACCATAAAATTTATCTTTCTTAAAAAAAAAAAGCATATGTTAGCATATTTCTGGTTCTGGATTTGACAGAAAAAAGGGTATCACATTTGACCTTCCTCTGTAAATCCTCATAAAATTGGATGAGAATACATAAAGCAATTGTTTTATGGATTGAAAAACAGAGACTGCTGGTCTGTAAGCCTTGAGAGATAATAGACATAAAAGGTGAATGTCACATTTATCTGAGCTTCCTGCCTGAGACCACATTCCAAACGTTACAAGGAAGTGGAGCCAAACAGGTAGCAGTAATCTCACCACTCAGAGAAAACTGACACTAGAGTTTTAAATCTAGTGAGGCAGTTAGAATTTATGGAGCAGGAGAACAGAGGAAAACGTTGTACAGAGAAGACGCTCCAGGTATACAACTATACGGTACACCCTCTACCTTTGGCCAAATACTACATTGGACATACAGTGCACAAGAAATTTCAAGACTGCTGAGGGCTGTGAGCAGAAGGGAGATTTTAGAACTCACATGGTACAGGGAAATATTAGCGTTCCACCAGTCAGAACGAAGCAACCTTACTAAGATAATTGTCCTTTAGCTAAAACACTAGAAAGACATTCCTTAGGAGCAAAGTCCATGCCCTACCGGAAGGATTCCATTAGACCCAACCCAACAAAGCCTAGAAACCAAGCCTTGACATGATCACCCTGATCAACAGTAAATTAACTGCCCGATAAAATAAAACTTAACTTTCTAAAAAAAATAAAATTTCAGAATTACCATGAAACATCAACAATTCCTAGCATTCAAAAATTAAAAAAAATGTAAAGAAGCATGAAAATATGACCCATAACTGGAAAAAAAAATCACCCAGATGGTAATATTAATATAGAATGTTAATGTGTTAATGTATGTATGTTCATATTGTGTGTGTGTATTTTAAAATGTAAGTTTTATTATTAGTTAGTTATGACATGACAAGACCACAGACTGGGATACACCTGTCATTGAAAAGACTGTTATATTCATAGATCCCAAGAAAGGGGCATGACATGCCATGGGGAGTCACATGGGAAAGCATCAGGATCCGTCAGGAGGCAGAGGGAAAAGTTAAGCTATCTTTATTCACAGATGTGATTATTGATGTAGAAAACTCTAAAGAATCTTCAAAAAAATTACTAAACTAATAGTGAATTTAGATACATCAAAGAATACAAGGTCAATTAATATCCAATTGCAAATCTATGTAATAGTAATTAACAGCTGGAAAGCAGCATTTAAAACAATGTTATCTACAATAGCATCATAAAATGAAACAATATTTAAGGATAAACTTAAAAAAATATAGGTAAATATCCTGCAAAGTACAAAACATTGCTAAGAGAAATTAAAGACCCAAATAAAAAATGAGGAAATGTATCAGATTTATGGATTGGGATACTCAGTTTTGTTAAGAGGTCTTTCTCCCCAAATTGATCTGAAGACTGATCACATTTCCCAATCAAAATCAAATAGGTTATTTTGTAGAAATCAACTAGTTGATTTTAAAATATATAGAATATAAAGACTTAAAGTATAAAGTATTTTTTTGAAAAAAATAAAAACAAAGTTGGAGGATCCATAATATCCATAATATCTGATTTCAACACTTCATATAAAACCAGAATAAGGGAATTAGATATTGATATAAGGCAAGCTAAGTAATTAAATAGAATAAAGAGTCCAGAATTAGACCCATGCTTGTGTAGTAAATTGTTTTTCAACAGAGGTGCCAAAGCAATTCAACGGGGTAAAGAAACTTGTTTTACAAATAATGCTTGAACAATTGGATACCTATATGGAGTAAATTGTATCTCAATCCCTAATCTTCACCCTACACAAACATTAAGCTGAAATAATTAATAGACTTAAATATAAAATCTTAAGCAATAAGACTTCTAGAGAAAACATAATGAAATATCTTATTAATTTGAAATAGGTAAAGATTTATTGGGACACAGCAAGTACTACTAAAAAATTATAAATAGGACTTTTTCAAAAATTTTTGACTATCAAAAAGTACCAGGGCACCTGGGTGGTGCAGTCCATTAAGTGTCTGACTCTTGGTTTCCACTCAGGTCGTGAGCTCAGGGTCCTGTCCCAGCCCGGTTGGGCTGCACTGAGCAGGGGATCTGCTAGTTCTTTTCCTCCCCCTCTGACCCTCCCCACCCCAACCATGTGTGCTCTCTCTCTCTCTCTAAAAAAAATAAATCTTTTTTAAAAAGTACCATATGAGAGATGTCCAAAGAGGGGGAGGTTGAGTGTGTGAGAGGTCAGAAGTAATATAGTAACTCTACATTTTTCATTCAACTTTGCTGTGAACCTAAAGGTGCCCTAAAAATTAAGTTTATTAATTTAAAAAAGGGGGGCATTATAAAGAAAAATAATCAGGCCATAACCCGTACATACTAAAATTCTCTCCTAGGTTGTGGTTTGATAGATGGATATATGGCAAAGGATTTATGTCAACAGTATGTAAAGAGCTCCTACAACTCAATAATAAACAGACAAAAATAAAAGTGACTTAAACAGACACTTTACAAAGGAAGATATGGAGAGAGACAATAAGTACATGAAATACTGTTTATAACCATTAGTCATAAAAGAAAACAGTGAAACATGACTTCCATCAAAATGGGTAAAATTAAAAAGATTGACAATACAAATATTGACAAGGATTTGGAGCAACTGGACCCCCTATACTTTGTTGTTGGAGGTATAAAATGTTATAATACCTTCAGACAACTGTCAATTCTATTTCATAAAGTTAAACTTACTCTACAAATAAGTGATTCTACTGGGTGGTATTTACCCAGGAGTGATGGAAATACATGTTCACCCAAAGACTTACATAGGAATGTTCACAGGAGCTATATCGTAACAATGCAAAAGTATAAACAACTCACATGTTTACATCAAGAGTTCAGTTGATAAGCAGATTATGCTATATTCAGACAATGGAAGATAACCAGTGCTATGCTGGCCCCAGCTCATGCTGGGTCACAAGAACTGACAGTTCAATTTTTGGAAATTTTTTCAAAATGACTGAGGGCATGTTAATAGCATGAAATTTGCTACTTTCAGAGTATTTAAAGGATGAAAATTGACAAATGCTAGCATTCAGCTTTTTGTTTTGTCTTGTTTTCTGTTTTTGTTTTTGTTTTTAAGAGCCGGTTGTTAAACACTTATCAGCATATCACTGAATACAACTCAAAAATAAAAAGGAACAACAACTAGTAATCTGGGGCGCCTGGGTGCCTCAGTAGGATAAGCATCAGACTCTTGATTTTGGCTCAGGACATGATCACAGGATCCTGAGATCCAGCCCCACATCTGGCTCTGTGCTGGGCATGGAGCCTGCTTAAGATTTTCTCTCCCTCTCCCTCTGCCCCCCTCCTCTGATCACACGGAGGTGCACACAATCTCTTTCTCTCTCTAAAACAAAACAACACAAAACAAAATAAAACAAAACTACTAGTATCCTAACAACGTAGTTGAATCTCAAAAATATTATGCTGAGTAAATGAAGCCAGACACTGAAGAGCACAAGTTTTTTCATATTCTATTCATGTAAGAAGCTCCAGAATAATAAAAAGTAATCTCTGGTCATAAACCGTAGAACATTCATTGTCTGCAGAGGTGGTTGGTTTCTGGGATGATGGAAATATGCTATTTTTGATGTTGATATAAGTTACACAGATATATGCATTTGTCAAAATGCATTGATTACCTTCCTCTTGATTATGCTGCTCTAAAATAATAAAGTCTTTTCAAAAAGTGCATGGAACAATACATTTAATATCTGTGCATTTTGTTGTATGTAAATTGTATCTAAATAAAAATATAATGCAAAAAGTATACATTGGAACTTTTGGGGGGGATATGAACTCTTTTCTTATTTAAATTCAATTATCCAAGGTAGAGTACATCATTAGTTTTTGATATATACTCAACTAATGGAGCTCTTAATAAAACATAACTAAAAGAGATAAATAATATAGCCAGCTGAGTAAACAACAAATGTAGTGATTTATTTATGAAATGGCACTCTAGTACAACTCCTCCTGCTGCTGCTACTACTCTTAGTACTACCACTGTTACTCTACTATACTGGACATGGTATATCACCTCGAAATCACCTTGGTACAGACTTTCTCAAATAAATTAACAAGTTCATTGACCAATATGCCAAGTGATCTACATGACTTTCTTAGCAAAATATTAACATGTTTTTGGATAGAGGTACTTTTTTCTTTTGTTTTTCATAATACCATCTTTGAGCCCAAACTTGGCACATTATTTAATATGTATATTTTAGTAAAACTCCAAAGTTGTGTGAAATAAGAATGTGGAACAATGGGAAAAATTTAGTAATTTTTTTATTGTTATTTTGTTTATCAAATTGTTCGGAGTAGTTCTCACTAAAAGTCATATCAAAATGAAATTTTCCTTTCTCCTGTCTCAGAGAACACTGTTTATACGTCAACCAAGGATTTTTTTTATTATTTTGCACTATTTTATGGATACTTTATACCTTGTTTTATATCTCCATGAAATCAGTTGCACCTTCAGGGCAAGGACTATGCCCTGTTCATATTTTGTGTCTCCAAGCACACACATAACATATGGGTTTATACAGGATTCAGGTGTCATTCAGTGTCTGATAAACTGACTTGATTTCTTTCCAGAATCATTTTATATAACATCAGTAACTTTCTTACATGGCAAAGGCTTTAGCTATCAGTTTATATGGTATCAACTCGTGTCGGCATATCAAATAGATCATAAACTTCTATTCCTTCCCAAATGCATTCTACTAGACTTCCACCATTCCTGGGTGTCCAAAAACAAACAAACAAACAAACAAACAAACAAAAAACAACAAAAAAACCTGGTAGTTTCAGAGGGACTAGGGAAAGGAAATAAAAGGAGGGAGAAAAGAAACTACTGACTAACTTTAGTTAAGAAATGTGCTAGACATTATGTTCTTTCCCACCATCATACATGACTTTCACAACAGCCTGTAAGTAGTCTAATTTAGATGTGAAAGAAAACTGTGTTTCAGATAGATAGTAGATGCTCAAGGTGACAAAGCTATTAGGTCACAAAACCAGTTCTAACTAAATTCACATTTTCAATAAAAGAAGAAATTTCACAGAAAGATGCAGGTAAAAATCCATTCCACTGATGACATTGATACTACCCAACGCTACTTGAAAATAAAGACAGATGAGTAAGCCTAGGAAGCTCATTTGCCTGCCGCAACTGAAGAACTATATGCAGGAGTAAGGAGCAGCACATCCTCAATGATAACATATTTCATCTGTGGCCCATGCAAAATAACATCCAAGAAACTTAATTTTTTGCAGTCACGTGGTTTAACTTCTTATCTGCATTGTCATTTAGAATCATCACTTATTTTTATACATTTCTATCCATTTCCATAGTAAACATGTGGTTAGTGAACATAGTGATTTCATCAAATGGTCATTGGAACTGTATATCAAAATATCTGAACTCTCTTAAATAGTCAGAATAGTTCATAGGTACACATGATGTTGGATTGAATAATCAAAACTAATGTGATGTCAATCAGAAAACCATAATTTTTGAAAAATTTTGCAAATGCCACAATAAAAGTAGAATATTAGCATATGTAAAAAGATAACCAAGGTCTCTTTTTGACAGATAAAAGAGGATCGCAATGATTACTTGACTTAAAAATACATGAAAAAATATTTATGGTGGATTCACATTATGTAATGAATGACTACCATATTTTAAAATGTTAATTGCTATAGATCTTGTGGAAATTACCCACAGTATTTACCTTTGAATAAACCGTATTCATAGAAACCTTTTACAAAAGTTTTCATATCAATTTTCACCTTAATCTTGTCCTCTGGAATTTCACAACAATCCTACTAGAGTTTCATAATACAATATTCAAGTTTAATTTCTGTGAATTTCAGTTGTACCACATGTTTTCCAGAGCCTGGTAGTGTCAGTATGTTTTATTTTAGCTATTCTAATGAGTGTGCCATGATATATCATTGTGTTTTTAATTTACATCTCCCTAAAGACAAATAATGCTGAGCATCTTGCATGTGTTCATTTTTCATCTGTATATCTTCTTTGGTGAAGTCTCTGTTCAGATCTTTCGCTTATTTGTTTCCTTGTTGAGTTTTAAGTGTTCTTTATATAATCTGCATACCAGTCCTTTATCAGATATGTGATTTGCAGATATTTTCTCTCTGCCTGTGCTTTATCTTTTCATTCTCCAACTAGTGTCATTCACTGAGTGTAAGTTTTTAATTTTGGTAAAGTATATAGTTTTTCTTTTATGAATCATGCTTTTGGTGCTATATCTAAAAAACTCTTTGACAAATCAAAGGTCATACAGATTATATCCTGTTTTCTTCCAGAGGTTTATTTTTTAATGATTACATGTAGATCCATGATCTTTTTCCAGTTAATTTTTGTATGAGGCATGAAGTAGGTATTGAGATTCATTCTTGCATGTGAGTATTTAATTGTTCCAACACCATTTATTAAGAACATTTTCCTTTCTTCATTGAATTGCCTTTGCACCCTTGTCAAAAATCAGTTGATATATTTTTTACATGTCGATTTCTGGGTTAGCTATTTTATTTCATTGATCTTATATCTATCCATTTGCCAACACCATGTTGTCTTGATTATAGCAGTTTATGGTATATCTTGAAATTAAGTAACGTGAGTCTTCCAACTTTGTTCTTTTTTTCACACTTGTTTTGGCTATCTTAGTTCCTTTGTCTTTCTATATAAATTTTAAAATCAGATTATTGGTACTTATAAAATAAGCTAGCCAGATGTTCAATGGAAATATCTCAATCTACGGATCAGACAGGGGAAAATTAACCTCTTGGCAATTTTAAGTCTCTAATCCATGAACATGGTATTTCTCTATGTTTATTTAGATGTTCTTGGAATTATTTCATCAGTGTTCTATAGTTTTCAACATACAGATCTTGCATGCATTCTGTTAGATTCATATGTAAGCACTTCTTTTTAAAATGTTTTATAAAGTTTTTTTTAAATCTTTTCTTTTTAAGATTTTATTTATTTATTTGACAGAGAGAGAATGAGAGACAGAGAGCATGAGAGAGAGGAGGGGCAGAGGGAGAAGCAGACTCCCTGCTGAGCAGGGAGCCCGATGTGGGACTCGATCCCGGGACTCCAGGATCATGACCCGAGCCGAAGGCAGTTGTTTAACCAACTGAGCCACCCAGGCGCCCCTATAAAGTTTTTTTATTTCAAATTCTATTACTTACTGCTATTATATAGGAATATACTCGACTTTTGCCTATTGACCTTGTGTCTTACAAACATGCTAGACTCACTTATTAAATCTAGAAGCTCTCATTAGATTTGGGGGGATTTTCTAATTTAAGTAATTAGTCTACAGATCGAGGCTGTTGTATTTCTTCCTTTCTAATCTATGTGCTCATTTTGTTTTATTTTTGCCTTGTCTTACTGCACAGGATAGCACTTCCAAGTTAATGTTGAATAGGGGTAGTGAGCAAAGACAACTTTCATTTTATTTATTCTTAATTTTAAGGAAAAACATGCAGTCTTTCACCATGAAGTATGATGTTAGCATAGATTTTTCAGATGCCTTTTTATTAGGTTTAGTGAGTTTCCTTTTATTCTTAGTTTGTGGAGAGTTTTTATTATGAATGGACATTGTATTGTGTCTAATTCTTTGTTCTGCATCAACCGAGATGATCATGTGGTTTTTCTTCATTAGTTTACTAAAATGGTGAATTACACCGAATGTTGAACTTTTTACATTCTGAGATAAACCTCACTGTTATATTATCTTTTTTATATATTGCTACATTTGAATTGGATTGGAAATTTTTGTCTGTGTTCAGGATGAGATATTGGTGTTTAGTTTAATTGTCTGGTTTTATATTAGTTCAGTGTATTCTTTCTCCTAATTTTTGGAAAAGATTATATAGAAATGGTACTATGCCTTCTTAAATGTTAGGTAAATTCCAGCAATGAAACCATCTAAACCTGGAGTTTCCAGTTTTGCAAAAAAAAAAAAAAAAAAAAAATTACCTACACATTCAAATTCTTTAATAGATATAGAACTGCTAAAGTTACTTTACACACACACACACACCACTCACACACACACACACACACATCTTCATAAGTTTTGATAGTGTGTATTTCAAAGAAATGGTATATTTCATCCTAGTTCTTATATGGGCATAATATTGTTTATAGTATGCCCTTATCTTTTGAGTGTCTGTGGAATCAGTTGTGCTGTCATTTCATTCTTGATACTGGTAATTTTTGTCTTCTCTGTCTTTTTTTTTTTTCTTTGTCAATCTGGCTACAGGTTTATCAATTTTATTGATCTTTTCAAAGAACCAGCTTTTGGTTTCAATGACTTTCCCTACTGTTTTTGTTTTCAGTTTTATTGATTTCTATCTTACCTTTGTTACTTTTTCTTTCATTTGGGCTTAATTTTTTTTCTATGTCCTTAATGTGGAAGCTTAAGTTACTGATTTGAGAATTTTTTTTTTCCTTTCTAATACAAGCATTTAACAAAACATGTCCATGTAAGCATTAGTTTAGCTGCATCCCACAAATTTTGATACATTTTCATCTTTACTCATTTGATTTTCTTTGAGATTTCCTCTTTGACCTTACATTGTTTAGAAATTCCTGATTTAATATCCCAGCATTTGGGGGATTTTCCAGAAATATTTTTGTTATTGATTTCTATTTTAATTGTAATATAGTCTGAGAACATGTACTTTTTTTTTTAATTTGGTAAGGTTTGTTTTATGGTCTATACTGTTGAATATTTCCCACCTCCCACTTCTCTCATTTTCTGATAGAATTGTTCTGAAATGAGGCTTGGATAATATTATTTTTAAAAACTCTTCAGACTATTCTTACATACAGCGTTGAGAACCACTTGAGGTGCTTCCATCTTCAATTCACAGTGGTTGCTACATAAGGGAATTTTTTTTCTTTTTTTTCATTCTCATGTACTTTATTGAGTTGAAGAGTACAGTACAGTGTCTTTAAATACACTGTAAACATCTTGAGGATTACAAAAATCATTAGGTCCAGGCCACAAGAAAAAATTGAGACTGCAAAAACAATGTTGAGATCCCTATTACACTCATCTATGAATAATGAAGCAATCGGAGAAAACACACCAAGATACTCTCATTACCTTCTATGCTTGGGCATTTGGGAATCACAGGATTTAGCCGAGTGACAAGTATTTGCTAAGTTCCTGTGCATATATAGTTACTTAAAGCCATTTTCAAACTTGTGTTAAAGAAGTGGCCCCTGGGTGGCTCCATCGGTTAAGGGGCTGCCTTTGGCTCAGGTCCTGATCCCAGGGTCCTGGGATCAAGCCTCACATCAGGCTCCCTGATCAGCATGGAGCCTACTTCTCCATCTGTCCCTTCCCCCACCTAGTGCTCTCTCTCTCCCTCTATCTCTCTCTCTTAAATAAATCAAAAATTTTTATGAGACTGACATGCTACCTACTGTGCTAATGGGGCACCTAATAAATCAATTTTTTTAAAATTGTTAAAGAAGAATATTTTTTTTACCATATAAGAACTAATAACAGAAAACAAAAACATTGCACACATATAAAAACATGGATAGAAAGGAGAAAATTAAGCAGGAGGGAAAAATGAACACTCTGAATGAGGAAAAATTTCAGAAGCAAATTGAATAAATACCCAGATAAAATATTCATCTTATAATATTTATGATTCTAGTTAAATGTAATTGATAAATTTAAATTGCATATTTTATCAGACTTCTGCTTTTTTCCTAGAAAATAACTAACTATTTGCTATTATTTTATGTATGTCTATACCATCTTCATTTTTGGAGAAATATAAAGCCATCTGGAAACTATTACATGTTGAATGAAAAATTGTTATTAAATTATACTTGATATTATTGATGACTTCATTTATTTTTACAGTTTATCTGAGAACAGAAGAGTTTGCTGTATTTATAAATTTCTTGGCTTGACAATTTGTATTCTGCATATGTTCCAAACCACTAGGAAATGATGTTTGTACCCTTAACTAAATGCATACACCATTAAAATTTCTCCTTATATATATCCAATGTCAGTCACTATGTTTCAGAGAGGATATCTTCCTTATATTTAAGTTGGAAATACTCTGCATCCTATTTCTGTTAGCAATTTATCACTTATATTGGAAAGAAAAGGGAAAAAAATCTTGTATTTGGTTTGCCATTTCGCTCATTTCAATTTCCCTCACCATATGTTATGCTGTGTTTTGCAGCAAATACTGAGTCTGCTGTCTTGTAGAGCTGCATTAGAAATGATGGAAGGTAGGAGAAATCTTAAACTCTATTATCCTCCAATTCAATTCTTTGTTCTTGACCAGCCTATCTGCTTTCACTTGCTCTGTCCTGAGTTGCCCTCTAATAAGACAATTTTAACAATCTTTTCCCTAATTGAGAGAAGGGAATTGTATAGACAAGAAGTTGTTTGTAAACTACAATTTTTCACCTACGACTTCAGCACTATGCTCTGCAGAAGATTTCCAGGTGGGTGTCCAGTGGCACATTTGTTAGAGAGCAGGGACAACTGTCATGTTCAGCTATGAAGTTGCTTCCATATTTCAGCTCTACCTCCAAGGGAGTTCAGTCCACCACTCACTTCAGTGTGAACCAAGGGCTTAGCTTGCCATTTCAGACTGTGCCAAGAGAGTGCAGTTGGATTGGCGTATCAAGTCAGCATATTCAGTTCGGAAAAACAGCACTATCTTCTTAAAGCATCTTCACATCAAAGCATCAAAAAAAAAAAAGGTATGGCATTAACTTAGTTATTTATATCTTCATCTTCATAATTGTTTTCTCCATGTACAAATAAGAGCATCCTCTTACATTATTTCTCCCAATGCTGAGAAGAGACGGTGGTTTGGAAGAACAAGTATCTATCAAAACTCCTCCACACTTAAGAGACAAAACTGGGAATTAAAAAAAAATAAGTTAATGCCATGGTACAGTACTTCTCAATCTTTCTTTTTTTTACTCAATTACTTTTATTTTTTTCACTTTTTAATTTAAATTCAATTAGCAAACCTACAGTACATCATTAGTTTCAGATGTAGTTTTCAATAATTTATCAGTTCAGTTACTTTTATTAATAAGGTGAATGTATACACAAAAACATGTAATCACAAGATAAACTTTTATTCATGCTAGTTTCTCTTGGAAACAGAGGTGTATTACTTTGAAGGTTACATGCAACTAAGCCTTTCAAGATTTGGCAAATAAAAATAGAGAATCACCACTTAAATTTGAATTTCAGATAAGCAGGAATAACTTTTTTTAGTATATGTCCCAAATATTTCCTGGACATACTTCTACTAATTCTCACTGGAATTAAAATATAGCTTTAGTTTTAGGAGCAGGGGATTTAGAAGCAAGATCCAGGAGCAAAAATTGGAAAGAATTTCTTGACCATAGGGAAATTTTTATAGAGCATTGCTATTTGTAGTTCTGGTAAGGAAATGGCAGCTAAATCAACCAACACAGTTTGGAGAGGGTCACATCTTTTGTGTAAAGATAATACTAAATCTGTGCCACTGTTTGGTAAAACACTAAGGGATTTCATTATGTTTTCAGGTTGGTTTTGAGCAACTTATTGCCCTAAGAGACCTCAGCTATGATATAGGGGAAGACAAGGGATGTTTATTTAATTATCTGGCTGTATTTATATCCTTCAGAAGCCAGGAAGACCCAGGTATGACACCAGTGAGAACCCCTGTGTCACAGAGAGGGAATCCACAAGGTGTGAGCAACACTTAGCTACCTTACCCTGAGTTCCCTAACTGCTGAATGGACCTTCAGGCCAGATGGTTAATGGGGCAATGCAGAAGAAGAACAAAGTGAATAACAATCAGCACAGATGAATTGAAAATGTGGGGCTGTGGCAGTAACTTGTGTCTTGAGAGCCATAAACATGCATTTGTCATTCCCATACACTCTTTGATCACCACAGTGGTAGATGAGGCTTGGTTTCTGCAGATACACTTGTTGGTTCCAAGATGGTAACTTTAATTTACAAAAGATTGGTTTTTGAATAGAGTCATCTTTTCCTAAAAGTGGAAGAAATTATCCTTGTTACCCCAAGTGGGACTTGTTCAACAGAGTTTACCTAGTTCTCCTTAGATAAAGCTTTACCAAAGCTAGAGCTGGACGATGAAATGTAAATGAAGGTGTTCAGTAAAAGGGAGACTGCAGCCCTGGCCTAAGGATGGTAGTGAAAACAGGGTGTGTGACAGGAAGAGCCATTTCTGTCTGTACTTTGCCAAAGGTTATCTCCTTTAATCCTTGTATCTCAGTTCTGCCTCATTCCAAAGAGCATGCTCTTTCTTTAGTGCCATATCATGCGTCGTTCCTTCTTTCATTTGTTTTCATCTAATATGCACAAGATAGTCTAATTTTCACATACCATTAAACATACAGGCACAGTGGATGCCTGGGTGGCTTGGTCAGTTGAGCATCTGACTTTTGATTTCAGCTCAGGTCATGATCTCAGGGTCCTCAGATCAAACCCCACATGGGGCTCAGAGCTCAGTGAGGAGTCTGCTTGTCCCTCTCCTTCTGACCCTCCTCCTCCTCTCTCTCTCTCTATCAAATAAATAAATAAATAAAATCTTTTTAAAAAATCAGCATATACACACACACAGACACATTCACCCACACATACACATCTTTTGACTTTATCCTTCTATAGTATCTCAGTGATAATTGACATTGGAGTTACTAGTATGGCTGTATCTCCCTCTGGTGTGAGCAAGTACCCTTTCTTAGTGGCTTGGCTGGGATAGGAGCTGAAGAATATTGGCCAAGGGAGGGCTTCTATGTTTCCAGCTGCACACTCTCAAAGAAGATGATTACTTCTTTGCGTATGAGAGGGGCCATGAATTGCTCTGTGAGCTGCTAACCTTGCTTAATCTAAAGGGCATTGGAGGTAGATGGCACCCAGCATTGTCAATTGCTAATTTATTGTGCCACATGGGATCATACATTATATTGACTCTAATGAGAAGATGGAATTTGGGTGAGAATAATATTTTATCAGTGGATGCCATCATACTGACAGAAGACAGAGGAGCAGTCTATTTCTTTTTTTTCCCCCTACCTCCCCAAGTACAGTAATGGGATATAGCTTTTATCTTACCTCTTTTATTAGTTTGCTAGGACTGCATGACAAATTGCTACAAACTGGGTGGCTTAAATAATAGCAATGTATTGTCTCAGAGTTCTGGAGACTAAAAGTCCAAGGTCAAGGTGTTGGTGGAATTGATTCCTTCTGAGGGCTGTGAGGGAGAATCTTCCATCCTTCTCTTCCAGCTTCTGGTGGTTTATCTCTTTTATATTCCATCTTTTATATTATTCACCTTCCCAGCCTTCATCTTCACATGGCATTCTCTCTGTGTTTATGACTTCTCCAAATTTCCCCTTTTTATAAAGAAACCAGTCATACTGGTTCAGAGCGCACCCTAATGACCCCGTTTTTCATGGTTACTTCTGTCTCCAAACAAGGTTACCTTCTAAAGTACTGGGGGTGAGGACTTTAACATATGAATGGGGGGAGGACACAACTTAACTCATAACACTTGCCAAAGCTGACTGATTTGTAGGCGCTGCTGCCCAGGGTGCTGTGTGGAAGAAGGCTCCCTGATGATGCCTGAGGCACTCAGAACAGAAGATGGTGCTTGATGAGTGATGTCTACCACAAGACAGAGTTGTTTCAATGTTTGTGACACCACTGACTATCCCAACCCTAAAGAAAGGGGTTCGTGAGGGTTTTCACATGGTAGTCAATCAAATCAACATAATTTATGTTCATCTATAATAGGTGGTGACCATTATTCTTAACACACAACAAATATAAGCTTGTATCTTTGATTTCTGGACTATACCATTGAGATATAAAAGTAGGTTTATAAAGAAGAAATAAAGATTATCTCTTGGTGTTGGGGTATAAGATGAGCTTTGGAAACACACACATCCCCACAAGTCTTGTCTTTGCTATTTACTAGTTCAATGACCTTTGGGAAATGATCTTACCTCTTGGAGCCTCATCCGTGAAGTAAGACTGATTCAGGACATCGAATTCAATGACAACTCACTTTAAGCTGTTAGCATGCTGGCTGCTTAATCAATGCCCATGGGTGGTTAAACTGCTCATTTCACCCCACAAAAACACCCTTAGTTCCACCCAGCAGGTGTTACAAACTTCTCTGTTTTTCCTAGTCTGCATCCCTATCCCCTTCATTAGAAAACACATACATATAACCCAATACCTAATCTATAACAGGAACTCAAAAATTATAGGTGCTAACTAAATGAGCTTGGGAGGATATTTGCAATAACAATGTCACTAGCCCTTAAACCTAGCAAACACATGTTAACAACAAGGGTGTCAAAAGAGACACAGCTCACAGAAGAAGTTGAAGTATAACTTTTTTTTTCAGTCTATTTTCATGGCCATGGTGTAGAAGCCTAGGAGGGCAACAGGAAGTAAAAGAAAAGTCAGCAGGATAAATGATGCACAAAGGAAGAAACTGGCACCAAATAAATGAAAGTTGGCTTGATGGAGAGCAGAGCAGACAGAGAGCAATGGCTCTGCCTGAAGGAATGATCCAGGAGCTGTTCCACGTGCGGCCCATGCAATGAAAAGGCAAGAGGGCAAGTCGGGGAAAAGCCAGCACTCTCCAGAACCGAACACACTGATTAGTATTTCCCCTGCACATTTTCTAGCAACTGGGTGGACACAAGCTAGGTCACTGCTTACAAAGGTACACAGAAAACTTTCAAACATATTCAGTCTAGGAATGTTTCTTCCTTGTCCAGAATCAGAAGGATAAGTGTTTTGACAGCAAAGGTGAGAGAGCAGGGAAGATTCAGCATAGCCTCATGAGCCAAGAGAATTTTGGACTGGCAGAGCCTCAACTCTTCAATCACACAAGCCCTGGTAGATTTTTTACTAAAATGTGAGGATAATGCCACTGATTTATGACATATCCCCTCTACTGAATGTGGAGAGGCAAGTGACACTCGAACGTCTGAAGGGGAGATCCAGCCAAAGCATCTCTTCACCCTCCCTTGATTTCCCTTGCGTTTTTCCACAGGTCACAGTGAGTGACACTGTATATTCAGGGCAGAGGCTTCTGCAGAAGGTCAGGTTTTTAATTTCGCAGTGTTCAGCCTGACCGCTTCGCTGTGTAAACTCGGACTAAATACAGTGTACGTTGTTACCACTGAAAATATATTGCTCATGGATATATAATGCAGAAAATTCCCGTGTAAATTTCTTATAGCTTGAAGTGTTGAAACCCTAGCCCAGTTTATCAAAAACACAGCTGCCTTCCTTGGGGTTTCAGAAGGCTCATAACAATTTTTTTCTTTATGAACTTGTGAGAACACCCTGAGGAAAACAGCTGCGTTATTGCAGAGATGAAGAAATCTCAGATGAGTGTGAAGTATTGTAATTTAAATAAGAGCGCTATTTTCAGGCTTTTTCATTTTAAGATCATTTCATTATTTTATTTTCCCCTAAATAAGTTATCCAGGAAAATAAGAAAGCAATTACTCTAGGGACTGCAGGCACTATAGCCGGCAAATTAAGGGTTTTAATTGAGAATATCAAATGTTGTACTACATGATTAATAGAAATGTGATACCAGTATTTACATATGTGAAATATTTACCATATTCGCTTTGTTCTATTTAAATATGAAACCAAAAGCAAGGGAAAAATAACAGACTTTGTTGATTTTAAAATTTTCTTGAACTGCACTGTATTCCAAGCTGCTCATGCCACTCATCATAAATGGTAGCGTTTTTTCTCATGCTACTGTTTGTAAACCATACACATTTTACAAATGAATATAAACATCCTACTGCTCACAAAACAAACCATGGAACAAGAAAGAAGCCTTGATGTTTGAAAACTTTTAAACAAGAAATTTTATCTATAATTAAATTGTCTACTGAACATGCCTTATCCCAACTCGAAAAACTTAGTTGATCTGACTATGCATGTCTGAGAAGAGTGCTCTGAAAAAGGTATATATTTTTCATGTTGCATGTCTTTTTTTAATTAAAGATTTAAATGCTAGTACTTATACCTTGAATCTTAATAAGCTAATTCATTCCCTCAAATTTTTATTCAGTAAACATTGGGGTAAAAATGAGAGAAACCCAACTTAAAGTGGTTCAGTGTTAACTATGCATTTTTCATATAACTAAAAACTTTATGCAAGGATATGGCTTGAGAAATTTTGAATCCATTAAAAATGACTGAAGCACAGGAAAAAAAAAAGAAACATACAACTTCCCAGATCGAGCCCATTTTACTTGGAAAAAAAAATTTTGAATTCAGTTATCAAAAATTGATATAAATCACTCCTTAATTGTCTTCCCCAGCCTTTCTTCCTGTCTCTGTCTCTTTTTGCCTCTGTCTCTCTGTCTCTCCCTGTCTCTCTCTGTCTCTCTCCCTCTTGCTTCCAAATTTTCCATTTTTGTCTTGGACTCTTTTCTCCTCTGCAAACAAATTCTTCCAAGTGACTATAAGGAAAAAAGCCACAAGCAACCTCTGTATACATTTTTTTTTTTTTAACATAAAGGAAGAGAACCTGCCTCTTTCACAGCTTTTATGTCAAATACCTGACAAGTCTGTTTGGGGAAGATGCAAGCTCTACACTGATCACCATGTCCAGGAACCTGGGTTATTCTGCTTGGCCAGGTCCTGACATGTGTCTTCACCAGGAGCTGGGGAAAGAGTGGAGAGGAAGAATCATGGCCCCCTGAACTATATAAAATGGAGGAAAGAGGAATCCAGAAATGGGGCGCCTGGGTGGCTCAGATGGTTAAGAGTCTGCCTCCGGCTCAGGTCGTGATCCCAGGGTCCTGGGATCGAGTCCCGCATCCTTGGGAGCCCGCTTCTCCCTCTGCCTCTCTCTCTCTCTCTCTGTCTCTCATGAATAAATAAATAAAATCTTTTAAAAAAAAAAAAAGAAGAAGAATCCAGAAATAAAGGAAGAAAGGATACTAGAGAGAAAAAGTTATTTACTTTTGATGATGTCATTATAAAGAAGGGGTGGAGCAGAGTAGAATGATATATTACCAACCTATCTAACCCACATCTCAAAACAGGTCCTTAAAAGAAAAAAATATTAGATACTGGAAAACTCTGTTGTGACTTATTAAGCCTTGGCATGCATTTGCCTGATGGGGCCATTTTTAGCTCTGGGAATAAGCCCTATACTTCAGAGGGACTGGAAGTTTTTATTCTGATTTATTTACATTCATACAAACATAACTCTATTAAAAATTTAAAAAAATTAAAACACTAGATTTTCACTAGAAAATATTCCATTGTTTAAAATGTAGAAGGGCTCAGGGCAGCTCAGTGGCTTAGTTGGTTAAATGACCAACTCTTGGTTTTGGCTCAGGTCGTGACCTCAGGTACGTGAGATCCAGCCCCAGTCAGGCTCCGCGCTCAGGGAGGAATCTGCTTGAGATTCTCTCTTTCTTCCTCTCTCTCTGCCCCTCCCCCCACCACATAAGCTCTCTAAATAAATAAACAAACAAATAAATAAATAAAATGTAGAAGGGCTCCATTTCATCAACATCGCTTTCCTCTCTCCTCCTCCTCTTCTTTCATCATCATCCTCACCAGGGTCACTTCTTACAGGTTTATAATACTTCCCAGGTGCTAGGCTCTCTGCTTAGCACTGCCATGCATCAGCCCATTTCATCCTGACAATAATCCTCTCTTATAAGTAGTAGTATTCTCCATTTACAGATAAGGAAACTGAAGTCCAGAGAGATCAAGTAAACAATTTCACATTTTAATATGCCCTATATACATTTAAAAAAATATCAATTCCCCAAAGAAAAACAAAATAGCAAACAAGCCATAAAACCAAACAGGACACTTCCCAGGGACCTTCTTAGTATCTTTTAGATCCAATACTTGAAAAAGAAATCACCTATATCTTTAATCACGATTTCTGATATTGCAGTAACTTCATTCAGCTTTTGAACTCCTTTATCCAAATTGTTTTTCATGATTCCCCATTCTCTACTTTCTGTTCCATAATGTACAAAAGCTCTTCTAAACTACAAAGAGAACCCTGATACTTCACCACGCCAAACACTAGTCAAATGTTCAGGAAATCTGATGACTTCTGCAAAAGCGAGACCCAAAAACATACATACATAAAAGTTTAATTTAAAAATATAAAATTTGAATCTGAAATAATCTATTATTGCCCATCAGGAAGCTAAAACTCAGAGAGATAAAGCAACTTGCCAAAAACTGTACATGTACTTAATTGAATTGCCTGCCCAAGAGCTTAGATCTCCTGACTCTCTATTTTAGGTTATTTATTTTCATTGTGAAGCATTTTTGTCTATCTTAAGCAATAATTATAAGATGAGCATTCACATACTTACAACCTATGTTAACTGAGAGACCCTGTGTGTCCCTCCCTGATCACAGTTTCCACAGTATGCCCCAAAGGTGATCATTAACATGAATTTTTATTATTTGCTAGTATTATAGTTTTACCATCTATTTGACTCTCCAAAAAATATATTATTTAGCTTTGACTGTTTGGGGAGAATATGTATGTATATATACATGTAGACATAGACTGTACATTTCATTTTATGTTCTCCATAGTCAGTGAGTGTCCTTTTAAGTGAAATTCCATGTTAACAAAGCTGTTTGAGAAGACATAATACCAACATCTTTGTGAGATCTGGTCCAGCTTTCCTTGCCTTCCTTTTTAGTTTTTTCTGCCATTTCTCAGCTGCAGCCTGTGTCCTAGCCAAAGTGAAATCTCCACACATTTGTTTGCTCCTTTCACCCTCTCCTTCACTGCTGTCTTTGATGGTCATTTGAAGCCCAGTACTAATGTCCCTGGACTGTATAAATGGCTCAGGAGTGGTAAATGGGTGAATCAGGGGATAGGGGGCACTTGTACAGAAGGTATCCCCTTCACTCCCTGCCATTTCCTAACACTTGGTTAGAATTTGGCATGCATAACTTTTTACTGGTATTATTATTATTAACCTATTTCTTATCTCTTCTACTAGACTAGAGAGAATAAAATGGTCCAAGATATGGTCACTATCTGAAAAACCTATAGCTGAGGCATAAAGTTCTGGGTACAGATGGGATATCTAGTTCCACTGGGTGGATTAAGATGTTGAGGGCCAGTGTGGCTTGTGAACCTCTCCTAGGCCCTGTGGTATACCCAAGTCAAAGTCTTCAGGCCCGGTGAACACAACATATACCCAAGCTCCCTACTGATCTTTTAAATCACCTCTGTAGCTATTAGATTTTTTAGCTGAGAACATGGCTGCCAGAGCAAAGACTACCTATCCCAGCTTCCCTGGCAAAACATGTGCCATGTGACCACATTTAGACCAATGACAAGTGAGCACAAATGAGGTGTGGGACTTCTGCGCCATGTCCTTAAAAACAAGGTGTGTGTCCTCCCTTTGCTCTTACCCTTTCTAATAGCTGAATTCCAGATATGTGCTAGCCAAGGATGAGGAGCATTATAATGGAGCTTGGACTTCTGAGGACCATGTACTTCAGCAGAGCTTCCCTACCAGCCTGGATTTTAAGGAGAAAATAAATTAATTTTTAGCTTACTTCACTCATTGTTAATTTGGTCTTTTTCACTGTACCAAATCTTATATCCTAGGTAAAGCAGGCTCTCCGAGACTGAGCCACAGATCACTTTTACTGAAACAAAAGCCTGTGATTACATGAGTGTAAGTGCAGGGCTATTCTTGGGGCCTCGATTTACTGCAGTGTCTGTAATGTGAAATTGTCACCCTTGAGCTTTGAGAAAAGTGGCCTCTTTATCCCCCAACCAGTTCCAGAAGGAGTGAATTTTCATATCTTCGATATTTGGTATTACTTTACAAAAAGCCATTTAAAAAATAAACAGTGACCTTTGTGCTGTAATTCCTTTGGTTTGAAGTTATTAAGAACTCATTTATGATTAGAACAGATCCACTAACTAGGGGAAAGCCACTAATGAATAGGAAGCTAAATTCACAGACTGTGAAGATTGTATTTGGGTCGATAACTACAGCTGTGATATTGAGGTTTTTATTTTGTAATTACATCTAACTTCTTCAAGATTAAAGTAATTTCAAATCCTCTCTCCTCTCCCTTCCTCAAGTCTTTTTTCTCAACTTGCATACCTAGTTTAGTGGCTAGCACACCCATGATTTCTATCTATTCAGTCTCCCTGCCCACATCTGGGAGTGGGCTTGGAATATGCATCTGAGGTATAAAGAGGAAAAGAAAAAAAAAAAAAAAAAAAAAAGGATGCTTCCCCGTGGTGACTTAGGGTAGAAAGAAGACAATCTCTCTCCTCTTCAAGGCAAGGCTGAGTGAGGACCTACTCCTTAAGGGAGACAAACAGCCTTTGGACATAAACCAGGAAAGCCTCAGATTATGCCCCATGCCAGTACCACCACCCAATCACACTCAACTTTGTTGTGATTGGTCATGTCTATAGTAAGTTGGGTGGTATAAAGTAATATGGAGGAGTTTTCCCAGAGCCCTGTACACCAGCCTTACTTCTTGTATCTATTAAATATAAAACTCCCATTTTATCAGGTTGGTTTTCACCCTCATCCCTGACCTGAATACCATCCCAAACTTAAGAAGGCCTTGAGCAAATGACCCTGTGCTCAGAGCGTAGTGATAATAAAACCTCATATTTGTTGGGCAGTTCCAATGTGCCAGGTGGTTGACATGCACCATATCCACTAATCTTCAGAATGATCCTCCAAGAAGGACATTATTTTCCAGTTGATAAGGGAGAACCCAAGGCTGAGAGAAGTTAAGTATTTTTACGTAACTTTCCTAAAGGCATGCACCTAACAAGTGGCAGCCTATAGTTGACTCAGATAGTCTGATGTGAGCAAACTATTGAACACTATACTGTCTGTTGTCATACATTCATTCATTTTTATATAACCAATGTTTATAGGGGGCCAATATGTGCTGTGCACGCTACTAAGCACTTATACATATTCACTCATTTAATTATTAGTAACTCTATGATTTGCCCTGTGTACAGATGAGGAAACTGAGCAGAGAGAAGTTAAATCACTTTCCTATGTAAGAAGTGAAGCGTGGCTGGGTTGTGAGCCCAGGTTAAGACCTGGAAGAGAAAGAATCACAAACATGAGGCATGAGGCATCCATAGGCATGCTCACAGTGGATGATGATCTGGTGTGAACCACTGTTTTCAGGACACGGAAATGCACATACCTGCACCATAATGATGTGGATTCCCCAAATGAAGAGGACAAAGAGGATGCTGAATGGATGAGGACACAATTTCTGGCATTTGGAGCATTCGGTGACCAGATGGGTTTAATAAACCATGGTTGTTTTTAAGGCAATAAAACATTACTTGAGCACTTACTGTTTGCTGGACACTGTGCTTGGTGTGTCCTCACTTGTAAGGTAGAAATTAGGATCGTCTTCACTTTATAGAAGCTTAGAGAGGACCAAGAACCTCACTCAAGATCATTCAACTTCTAGGTGGTGGTGTTGGAGCAGGGAGCCCCATTTGTTGGATTTGGTAGACCTGCTTATACCACCAGGCCATACTGTCTTGTTATGAAGAGAGGACTCTTTCTGGGGAAGGGCCGGTAACTACAGTAAGACTTCTTCCAGTTGTAATAGCCTTATTAGAGTTACCTTTATGATAAGTAACTAACATCCACCCAAGGTATCATGCAATTGTCATAGATCCTGGCCATCCCTATATCCTGCTCACTCCTACTTAAATGTCAGCTTATCATCCTCTCTATGGTGTGTCTGACATCTTAATTCTGACCTTCCTTGGGTGGACAATGCATTTAGCATCAGTTCTGCACAACTAACAACCAGTTCTCCCCTCTACTATCCATCCATTCTTGGCCAAATTCCTTAAGGCTTGTCAGGGCCAACCACAACCACCTCCCCTACATCATGTCACCTTCTGATCTAACATCACCATCCCTCCTGAGCGAGCCTTTTCTCTTTTAGAGAAAGCATAAAATGAATTTTTCAAGTCTGTTACTACCAACATGGGACTCAAAATAAGAAATAGCTTGAAAAATTAGAGAAAGCATGAGCTGAAACTCATCAAAGTGTTCCAAAAACTGAGAAGGAAAAAAAAAATAAAGCCAAGACAAGACAAACCAATTTTACAGAGGAATAAAGAAGGTAAATACATGTGCTGTAAGAAATCAAAAGTCACAAGGCTGTCAACAATGAAATAAACAAAGAAGCCAATGGCAGAAGACAGAGACCAGGACCATGGCCACACATATATGGGGACTTGATACATGACAGAATTATGTTCTCTACATGGTGAGAGGAGCAGCTGGTTAAAAACTAATAATAGCCACCTTGGATACCTATATTACATCATACCCAAAAATAAAATCCAAATTGACCAAGGTCCTAAATATAAAAAGTAAAGCTTTAAAACTTTTACAGGAAAATATTAGAGACTATTTTTATGATGCTGATATATGGGGAAAAAAATTCAAAGTAAGACACTGAGTGCAAACCCTGAAAAAAGAAATTATAAATCTGACTCCATTGAAGTTAGAAACTTTTTTTAACAGTCAAGAAAGACAAAGAAAAGACAACCTGGAAAGTTATTTGCAACCCACATAAATAATAAAGGATTAGTAATCAGAACATGTAAAGAGATCTCATAAATCAAAATGAAACATCAATAGCCAAATAGAAATTTGGACAATATTTATGATTCAACAGGTCACAGAAGAGGAAATATGAATAGCCACTAAATATAAGAAAACAGCTCAATTCCACTGTGACTGAGGAAATAAAAATGAATGCCATTTTATACTCATTAGAACGACAAAAATTAAAAAGTGAAAATTCTAAGTACAGCAGGGATTTGCAAAAATGGGAAGCGCTGTCAGTGGGGCTATGAACTGAAGTTGCTATTTTGAGAACAATTTCCCGATATCTAGTAACATGTGGATGTCTATAACCAAGCACCCTGTGATTCCCTTCTAAGATCTATATGCTAGAGAAAAGTTTGCCCTACACTTAAGGAAATAAATGCAGATCTTTTCTACAGCATTGTGTAGAATAACAGAACAATTGGCAACAACAGAAATGTCTATCAATAGGAGAATGGACAAATAAACTACTACACTCACACAATGGAAGAATACAGAACAGTAGAGATAAATGAACAAAAGCTACATGCATCAACTGTAATTAATCTTGAAACACAATATTGAGTGAAGATGTAAATTGCAGAACACTACATTCCTTTTTTTAAAAATTAAAGGCATTCAAAACAATACTATATACTATTTTTAGGAACATGTATACATATAAACATACTAAGACCAACATGGAAAGGTACATGCTAATTTCAGGATAGTAGTTATTCTTGCAGAGGGACGAGAGAAGAATGAGATCTGGGAAGGGTTAAATATGGCTTTAAATCTGTTGGTCTTTATTTTATAGAAAGAAGCAAATACGGAAAATGGTAACATTTCTTAAATTTGAGTGGTTGATGTTGATAACTTATCTATATACATAATATGTATATAATTCATACATGGGTATGAAATACTCATTGGGTAGACTTTGGGGTCAACAACTCCTGGGTTGGGACTTTGGCGCTGCTTCTTGCTGGCTGTATACCTTAGGCAAATTATTTCACCAGAATGACCTCAGTTCCTTCTTCTTTCATAATATATATTTCAAAGGGTTGTTCTAAAGATTAAATTTAAAATACATTTATATAGCATAAAATATATATAGCATATTAGTGTAATACCTGGCACAGAGTAGACATCAATAAAACACTACTGTTTTTTATTTCCTCAATAAATATCTACATCTTGTGTATTGCCAAGCTTGTAAAAATAAATTATCTGAAGTCAAATATAATGTTTTATCAATAGCTTTAGCATCATGTGCATTGGAATTGAATGGTACTCTTTTGACAGTTTATAGATATGATTCCAAAGTGGCCTGAAGCAATTCTCATCTGAAAATTTAAAAAGTTTTCTGAAGCAGTGAGGGCCAATAGAACTTTATGCAATGATGGAAATGTTCTCTGTGTTGCTCAGTACAGTAGCCACTAACTACATATGGGCTACCAAGCCCTTGAAATGTGACTAATGTGACTGAGAAACTGAATTTTTAATCTTATTTAATTTTAATTAATTTAACTTTAAATAGTCCCATTTGGCTAGTGCCTACTGTATAGGACACCTCAGGTCTAAAGTACTACAATGTATTTTTCAACAAGAACTTATTGGGCATCTACTGTATGTGGAGCGTCATGTTGGACCATGTAGGAGAAACACAAGGCAGTCTGTGCCTTCAAAGTTATAACCCATGAAAGGAAAATAGTCATACATGAGACATTTCAATGACAAGAGACAGCAGCAATTGAACTTTTACATATGGTGAATATTTGTTAGATCATCTTGGACGGCTGTAATAAAGGAAGGCTGCCTGGCTATGGCAGGCTGTAATCAGGACTGAAAGGATAGACACGTTTTGTAGGAGTGGACAGTAAGGGGCAGATATGCCCACACCCAGTATAGCTGAAGGAGATCGGAGGCTGGAATTGACTGAGCTGCTGGAGATGTGCCTGGTAAGGAAGACACAACTGTGAATGCAGTTGGCCTTAATATGGTTTTGCTTGATCTGTCCACATCTCCAGCTTCATCTCCTTCTACTGCTTGCCCTAAACCTTCCTTCCAACAGCTCTGAGCTATGTTTAGTTCGCCTGCGTGTCCCCACCTGCATGCATTAACTCAGGGACAGTGCTTGGGTAACTTCTACTTACCCTTTAAGACTGCTCAGGGGCATTGCTTGGGTAACTTCTACTTACCCTTTAAGACTGCTCAGGGGCATTGCTTGGGTAACTTCTACTTACCCTTTAAGACTCAGCTCAAGCATCGTGTTCTCTGAGAGGCCACTCTTGACCTCCTGCTCCCACCTGGGGCATATTAGATGCCTTATCTGTGTTTCCAAAAGACCCCATGCCGGTTTCTGGCATTGATCTTATTACATACTCATATAATTAAGTCCATCCTCTGTAACTGACCAAGAGCTCCTCGGAAGCAGAAGCCGCATCACATTTATTTTTTATCCCCAGTTTTTATTATATTCTGCATGGATAAATGAATGATTTTGTCATAGAATAAATGAAGATTCCCTGAAGATTTTTGAACATGAATGTGGCATAATCTTTGTAGTACTTTAGGAAGCATGATTTGATAGTAATATTCAGTCTGGATATATCTGCCTAAAACAAAGCATCACCTTTTAGAACCAGTGATGACCAAGTAACAGGGATATTTTGAAAAATATTAACATGCATTTCCAATTCTAATTTTTATATGACCTTCTCTAGCATGACCTTCTCCCAGATGATCCATATGGCTTGGTCTTCAGCTTCCCTCAAGTCTTGTTCAAATGTCACATTTAAAGTGACTCCCAGCATTCCATCTCCAGCCCTTGCTCATGTATTTCTTTTACTTATTCATTTGGCTTATTACCTGTCACCTTCCACTAGAATGACAACTCTTTGGAAGCAGGAATTTTGTCTGTTTCTTTTACAGTGGCATCCCTAGCACCTAGAAGAATATCTGATACACAGTGTGTATGTCTGGGCGGGGATTGTGTGTATGTTACAAGGGTGGGGATTTGAATTCTTACAATTGAAAAAGAAAAAAATAGCTAATTCTCTGTTTCTGGTATACAAAAAAAAAAAGTTTGCAATATGACAATAGTCTCTGAAGCCAGGCTTTGTTGAGAAATATTTATCTAAAGGTTAAAGCATTTTTCCATATCAAGAACCAAACCTGGAAGACTCTGATTTTGAAGTGTCTTCTGTGGTATATTTAAGATGCCTTTTTCCCCCTTGACAACCAGGCCATAGGCTTGTCTGCCAAGAATAAAAAAATGTGCTGTGAAGCAAAGACAAATCAAGCTAGCCTTCCACAGTTTCTGTTGCTGAGGCAGTAGTAAGGCGCGAGGGTCCAGTCTCCTCTCTCCAGACTTGGACCCATAGATGAGGAGGTGTTTTAGGCAAGCTATGAAAAATTCAAGAGCAAAGAACTCCAGAAAAGATACTATGACAGATTGCCACTGCATCAGCCCAGTGAGTTGGTGAGAAGAGGTTGTGCCATCAAAGAAAATTAAGAACCCCAGCCTGGTAACCAGAGGAATGGCCAGTATGCAACTTTCTTGAACCTCTCATTCTGGTACGGTGCAGGTAGGACCTAGAATTTCCTGTTGGTTTGTGAAAGATGCAAGGCAGCTGAATTGAGAAATAATACGTCTCACTGATGGTGAGGAGGGAGAGGACTCTATGTCAGTACTGGGCCAGGGGTGGAAGGGGAATGTAGCTGAGAGCCAAAGTAGACCACAAAGAACCCGGAGAGGTCAATTTGCAGGGGAGGACTCCCAAACCTAACAAAGTAAGAGCAAGCACATTACAAATTCTGGGAGGGACCAGGTAGAGAAGGATATCACTCAGAGAGCAGAGGAGGCATGGGATTCTGCTTAGAACTTAGAACCCTACCCCTCTTCCATCTCAGGGTCACAGATACCACTTTTGGGGGTCTTGGGGAGTAAATTATGGAAATCGAGGGAATTCGCATTTTTACCTATAGGCTGAGAAACTTAAAGAGATAGTTTTGATTATTGTATCGGATTCAGATTATCAAATTGATCTTTCCCTACAACTCAGCTGGAGGGTGATCATAAAGAAAAACAGATCAGTTACAGATACAGTAGAGAAACTGCATCTTCCCCACACATCTGAACAGACTGTGAGTACCAATCCAACAAAACAGCCAGTGCATCCAGCCAGAGCTCCATGGTTTTGCTAGCAGACAAAATCCAGAAAATTTTCAAAAAGTTGGGTTCTTCTTGGCCACTGGCACACACCCTAGGTATACCACCAAGCTGTGAAACAACTGTTCTGCTTCATTCTAATAATGCATAAGAAAATATTTTCAGACAGTTTCCTTGGGGATTTTAGAATAGCACACTATGATTCACATTTATATTGCATTATCTGGTTCACCAGCAGCTTCTCCAAATATGATTTGATTTCATTTTTACAGAACACCCTGCAGTTGTCATCAGCTCCATTTGACAGATAAAGAAGCTGATCCACGGGCTCTTATGTTTCGGGGCTGTGTATCTGGAATTCAAACTCCACAGATTCCCCAGACTATCCTGTGCTGTGTAAGTTAACAGCTGTTCTCATTTCAGAAATTGGGGGGTTCCTCCCAATTCCAATTCCTCACAAAGAATTTTTCTCCAGCCACTGATTTGGGAATCTCTCATTCAATTCTGCTGAGCCCCGCCAAATGGGCAGGTACCAGCATGCTCCTCCCCTAGCAGGTGCAGTCAAATGAATGGCAGCATTGACTGCCACTTAATGAGTCGCCCCATGCTGGTACAGTTACACATTCTGGTTTGAATTTTTAATTCTATCTCATAAAATAGTGCCATAAATCATCCTGCGCTCCATTTAGAGTTGCATTTTCCAAAACCATCTCTGAAGTAATTAAGGAGAAACTACACAGGCCTTTAAATCAGTTCTCTAAGACATGGAACAACAATGAAAATTCTACAGCTCACTTTCCCTTTCTTCTGTGTCTCACATCAATTCATTCTGGCTATGACAAACTATCATCCCCAAACCTTCATTCACAAAATATTTATGAGCCATTTGTGAACCTTTAGCCACTGAGAAGTATAATGCTGCATGACAAAAATGAGTTATAGGGAAGTGTGTAGTCTTACTTTAATATAAGCCATCCGGCCCCATGTCCATAGATTAATAACCCAAACCTGATTCCAATATGAGATCCAGACCAAATGAGACTTCTAAAAGCTCATGGCTGTGCCCAGAGATCCCATAACCTAACCTAATTCACCTATTGCCTACATTTTCAAAATCAAATAAATACATAAATAGCAAGTAAGTCCAAAAGAGATTTCTCCAGCTTTGGGGAGCACTTTTACAGCATATACAAAGCAAAGCAATTTGGATGTTTCCCAAACATGCAGGTGCTAAATACTTGTGCTTGGCAGGAATAATTACGTGCTGTATTCCCTAGATCTTCTATTTTGCTGAATTTAATTTGTTTTCAATACTTAGAAGGAGTAAAAATATAAAAGTACACCAAAACTGTAGAAAAACTGTGACCGTAAATGGGATTTACCACAGTGCTTGTTATGGGTATTGTTTAGGCAGCATAAAATTGAAAAACAGCAAGAGGATATCATTCCTGATTCTCTTCTTCCTACTCTGCACCTGGTAGAAAAATGTGAACCTGAAAGAATGGAGTTTGGAACAAGAGTAGGAGCAAAGTTGCCCTGAACTGCACTTGAGCCAAAGTCAATGACATTCTTGAGAAAGGAAGTGAGTTGTGACTTCTTCATAGTCTCTGGTCACCAACAAAGGCTCTGGAATGATGACAAGAGCAAGTGTTGCTGGAAAAAGATGTCACGCAGCCTGAGGGATGCCAGGAGTCATGGGATCAAGGTGAGAGGTTGCCATCCAGGGTGGAGATGGGAATATCTCCTTGAGACTGCAGTTATCAAACCTAGCTGCCCATTAGAACCACCTGTGGAGTTTAAAACACCAGTGACACCAGAGCCCAACTCATGACTGATAGTACCAGAACTTTTGCAGGTGGAGCCCTTTTGCCTGGCCAGCTGTAACATACGCTCCAGATGAGCCTAATGCTTTGGTTGTGCTGAGAACCACTGAGTTGTAGTTGACTCTGTTGGTCAATTGCCACTGATGATCGACCACTCATGGACCCCCGGTATAGATGAGAAATTGCAAACTTGAAGCTTGAAGGCTTTATTTAGCATATAGATATGCTAATTTGGGCGTATATTATATTTAAAATCCAAACTATATACATATGCTTTAAATACAGGGTATTTCACATAAAAATACCCCTCTGAAAAAGAAGTTCTAGACATTCTACATGGCACGTTCAGCTGGATCTGAGTGGTACCTGTCCTCTTACACAAAGTAGATTCTTTCCAACTTGCCACAGTCCCCATTACTTCCTTTAACATATCATAAAAGACCACCTCTTTCACTAATATTACCTGCATGGCTTTTATGGCTTTTTTATTCCTTATGACCACCAGCATAGACCTATAAAACTGTTAGGAATCATAGTCCCAAGATTCACTTTTTTTAAAAAAGGAAGTGGAGGCCCAGAAAATGCAAACTGCTTTTTAGTTCTATTATTTCTTAAACTCTGTCATACTTTCACAAATTCCCATTTACCTAAGCCAAACTTCCAGTGAAATTTGTTTTTGCATATTGGCCTATTAATATTTAATGATATTTCTCTTTGAATTTTAAAGTAGTAATTAAATTGAACTGTTCAGAAAGTGCATATTAATTCCAATTTTTTTAAATATGAAAGAGAATAAATCTTGTTCAAAACAAAAGCACAGTAAAAAGTGAACACTAATTCTGTAGGGTGAGCCAGGCTATCTCTTATTAAATATTTATTTCCATAATGAGAAATATACTGGGACAACAGCTACTCTAGAAACATAAGATATATACCAATAAGAAATGTTTCCATTTTCTAAACTTCTCAACACCTTAGCACGTCTCAATGTCTGACTTAATTTATATACATTTATATTCTTCTAATATATTATAGATTCACCCAGAATAAAGTGCTTGCCTTTTTAAATCTTCTGAGTCTACAATAGCATCCAGCACAGGAGTTAACGTATAATTAGTATCCAATAAATACTGGTAAATATCCAAAAAAATATCTAAAATAGAGCACGGAAGTATAAGAAAGCAATATTCAGAGCAAAGAAAAGATTGATAGGCAAACCATGTGGTACTGACCATGTTCTCTACATGTAATTCACTGGGAATTAAACAAAAGTGAGATTAAAAGCCCAAGAACATCAGTAATGTGGTGAGCACAATACTGTGAAGGCATCTAGAGAAGGAAACAGTGATCCGTCCTGCCCACTGCTATTTACCCGTGGCTTCCACAATAAAAGAGAACTCAGCCCCACTGAGTTTCAGTCACTCCAGGCACTGCAACTATCGAGAAGGATCTCATGTAGCTGTTACAACAATCTCAAGTATCACTGTTCCCACTTTGCAGATGAGGAAAGTTTTGTTTAGACCTGAAGTAACTTCCCCAAATCCATACAACTTGTTAGTGGCATAACTCAAAGCTTTCCAGACTTCTCACATCACCTGGGGATCACATTAAAATGCAGATTCTGATTCTGGAGCCTTGAAATGAGTCCTGGGATTCTGAATTTCTGACACAGCCCCCATTATGTTGAAGCTGCTGGCCCATTTTCACTATTTAAATGGAAGAATAAAGCCAGAGTTGAAATATGAGGGCCCTGAAAGACCCATGAGAGCCTGGGTTCTTTGAGGTTTCCCTAATACAGCGAAATTGTGTAATGGTTGCTCAAAACTGCTACATAATTCACACAATCTCTCCCATTTTGCCTTGGAGTTTACAAGATCCTATCACACTACACAGCCTCACATCTCCCTCCCTTTACTCTCAATACATTGCTCATATTCCCAGCTGAAAGGGATTTGGGATTCTAGGCCCATGGTGGACCACCATTCATTTACACATTTGAAAAAAAAAAAAAACAACTTTTTTCTGGAGTACCTCCTCTGCTCTAGGCTTTATGCTAGGCTCTAGGATGCTATTATCAACAGAAAAAGCCACTCCCTAAGCCAACCCAAAATTGTAGTCCTGAGGGGCAGAATCATTATAGGAAGAAGGAGTTTGCTCCAAGAGCACTAATGATTCTGCACCCAATTTCAGTGTATGGGGGTGGTTCTCCCACACACCTAAGAAATCTTCCAGCACCAGCTGGGTGACCTACAAATCAGCTCAATTTTTGACACCATCTATCTGGAGCTAGAAGCTCCAGATTCCACAGTCCCACAAAGACTGCCTTGACACAACACTCAACTTCGGAAGATAATTGCAAGTCCAGGTTGTTGCCTGGGCTTCTGACTGGACAGGTTAAAAAGAAAAAGCCATTGATTGAAGGTTCCAGTGTCCCCCTCCTTGGGTTCAGTTAATTTGCTAGAGCAGCTCACCAAACTCAAGGAAGCAGTTTACTTACTAGATAACCAGTTTATTGTAAAGAAGGTATCACTCAGAAACAACCAGATCAAAAAAGTGTATGGGACATGGAGCTTCCATGCTTTCTCTAAATGTGACTCTCCCCCCATATTTTCACATGTTCACCAACCCAAAGCTCTCCAAACCCTGTCCTTTGGTGGTTTTTTATGGAGATTTCATTACAGAGGCATGATTAAGTCAATATTGGTCATTGGCAATAAATTCAACCTCCAGTCTTTCTCCTCTTCTCAGAGGTCAGGGGGTGGGACTGAAAGTTCCAACTCTCTAATCACAGGGTTGTTTCCTTGGGTGACCAGCCCACTCCCCCCACCACCTCAGGTAACCTAGGGCTATTGCAAAAGTCATCTCACTAACATAACAAAATACACCTTTATTGCTCTCATCACTTAGGAAATTACAAAGGTTTTAGGAGAGGTTAATTTTTATGTGTCAGGTTGACTAAGCCACGGGGTGCCCAGATATTTTGTCAAACATTCTTCTGAGTGTGTCCATAAAGATGTCTTTAGATAAGATTAATATTTGAATCAGTAGACCTAGTAAAGTAGATTGCCCTCCCTACATGAGTGGGTGGGCCTCATCCAGTCTGTTGATGGCTTGAATAGAACTAGCTAGAAGTCTGACCCTCCTGTGAGTAAGAAAGAATTCCTCCTGTCCGACTGCCTTCCAACTGGGACATCAGTCTTTTCCTGCCTCCCCTCTCTCCTTGGCTCTCAACCCTGCTGGCTTTCAGGCTAGAACATATACCATCAGCCCTCCTGGGTCTCCAGCTTGTCCACTGAAGATCTTGGGGTTTCTTGACCATTAGGCAATTCTTTTTAAGATTTTATTTATTTATTTATTTATTTATTTATTTATTTATTTATTTATTTAAGAGAGAGAGAAAGAGACAGCCAGGGCAGGGGGTAGAGGGAGGGTAAGATAGAGAATCTCAAGTAGACTTCACGCTGAGCCCAATGTGGGGCTCAACATGGGGCTTGATCTCACAGTCCTGAGATCATGACTTGAGCCAAAATCAAGAGTCCAATGCTTAACCAACTAAACAACCCAGGAGCCCTGAAGCAATTCTTTATAACAGATCTCTTTATATAGAGAGCAAGGTCTTTATATATATATAACTATATAAATAATTGCATTTATACGCACACACACACATTCTATTTCTCTGGACAATCCTGACTAATACACTGAGTAAAGGGCCAGGAGTCAGGGAAAGCTCAGTGCATTAGAGGAACTTCAGGTAAAGTCCAATCCTGATGAGGTCTAGAATGATATATGGGGAAAGGAAAGCTATGAGAGTGGAAAGCTAAGTAGAACAGACCAGGTAGAATGAGATATAACTTAGCTCAAGGTTCTGTGGCTCACCTCCTCCATGTGTTCCTGCTCCCCATGGAAAGGAAAGAAGAAAAAAAAATCTCATCAAAAATAATGAGCTAAATGTCAGAAATACAAGATAATAAGGGAATGTCTAGATTTTTATTGATTTTATTAATTATTTATCCTGGTCAGGAACAGAAGCACACATCTTGCCTTCATCCATTCATTTAATAAATATTTATCAAGGGCCTACCATGGGTATCATTCTAACTGCAGAGGAGAAACCAGTGAGCAATGTCCCTACCTTCAAGGATGCTGATGAGGAGAGAAATACAGATAATAAACAAGTAGGCAATACTATATGATCTTATTTCTAAGGAGAAAAATAAAGCAGGGCATTTAGAAAAGGAGTACTGGGGTAGAGTATGAGTACTAATAATGGAGGGTGTCAGGGAAGGTCTCAGTGATGAGGAGAGAGAGTTAAGCAGGGACCTTTCAGAAGGGGCATACTGGGTGTGTTCAGGGAGCAGAAAGGAAGCCAGAGTAGCCAGGACAGAGTGAGGAGGGAGAGTGAAGGAGGTAAGATGTAGAGATGACAGAGATCCAACCATGGAGAGCCTTGTTGGCTGGCGTGGGGATCTTTACTTTTACACTAAAAGAGATGAAAAGTTCCTGGAGGGTATTAAGCAGAGGAAGGAACTAACCTGGATTATCTGGATGTTAACAAAATCACTCTGGTTTTTGCATGGAGAATGGGCTGTGGGGGAGCAAAGTGTACAAATAAGAAAACTCTTAAGGAGGTTATTGCAATAATCTGCATGAGACACGGTGGTGGATGGGACAGACACGGTAATAGTGGAAATGGTTAGAAGGGCTCAAATCCTAGATACATGTATTTTAAATTATTTTTGTTGTGGTAAAATATACATACCATACTATTTCTCATTTTAATTATTTGTAAGTATACAACTGAGTTGCATTAAATATATTCACAACATTGTGTAACCATCACCACTATCTATACCCAAAACTTTTTCTTCATCCCCAAGAGAAACTCTGGACCCACTAAACGAGAACTCTCTCATTCCCTCTCCCCCTAACCCCTGTTAACCACCACTCTACTTTCTGTCTCCATGATTTTGCCTTTTCTAGGAATCTCATATGAGTGGAATTATACTTTTCCTTCTGGTTTATTTCACTAATCATAATATTTTAAGGTCTTTCCATGTTGTAGCATGTATCAAAATTGTGTTATTTTTATAGTTAAATAATATTCCATTTTATGTATATACCACAGTTTTTAATCTATTTTTTTTCTGTTGATAAACACTTGGGTTGTTTTACCTTTTGGCTATTTTCAATAATGATGCTATAAACACTGGCATACAAATATCTGTTCAAGTCCCTGATTTCAGTTATTTTGAATGTATACCTAGGAGTGGAATTGTTGCATCATAAGGTAGTTCTATTTTTAACCTTTTAAGAAACCACCAAACTATTTTCCACAGCACTTGCACAATTTCACATGCCCACCCACAGACACAAAGTTTCCAGTTTCTCCACACTGAAGATAGACAGATAGATAGATGATAGATAGATAGATAGATGATAGATAGATAGATAGATGATAGATAAATAGAAAGATGATAGATAGATGATAGATAGATAATAGATAAATAGATGACAGATAGATGATGATAGATGATAAATAGATCAGATAGATAGATGATAGATGATAGATAGATGATAGATGATAGATAATAGATGATAGATAGATGATAGATAATAGATGATAGATAGATGATAGATAGATTTTAATACAGAGTCAATAGTATGTCCTTATCTATTGAAAGTGGGAGATCAGTACATAACCTTGAAATAACAAAAATCTATGTTACTCCAAGATTTTTGACCTGAGCTACCATAGGCCAAGTTTGGGGTGGGGGCTGGGGGTGCATTGCTTGATATCAAACGTTTGCCTTTGGTTGGGTAAGGGTTTACGATGCCTATTAAAGAACTAAGGTGGACTAACAAGCGAACAACTAGGGAAGTCTGGAATTCAATGGAAATACTATCTCCAGACTAGAGATAGTATTTACAGTCATGCACAAGGAAGAGATGATCAAGTGAGGGAGTGAGCATGTGTGGGAAGGAGAGAAGGTCTGTATGAGTCAGCATACCAACACAAAACAGATGGCGTGTTCAATCTGAGGATAAATTGAAAAAGGTTTATTTACACAGGAATAGATTTCAAAGGTGTGGGAAGGTGTAGGGCAATCACCAAGCACACTGTGGCCCTCCAGGCTAGCAGCAGCACAGCCCCCACACTCCTGAAAAGGCTGACTTGGGAAACAATGTAGTCCTTTGCCTGACCTCATGAGAAGAGCACCAGGAAACAGTTAATCCAGTGCCAACTCACAAGGAGGGAGCTAGGGGCCTACGGGGCCTGACCCACCCTCCTTTCTCCCTCCAGTCTCCTATCAGATCCCCATGGGCCCAACCCAACCAGAGACAAGAGGCACTATATTAATTTGTTAGGGCTGCTGTAACAAAGTAACATAAATGGGCTTAAAGAACAAGAATTTATTGTCTTACGGTTCTGAAGGTAGAAGTTCAAGATCAAGAGCTTCCAGGGCTGGTTCTTTCTAAGAGTTGTGAGAGAGAACTGCACTCTTTGGCTATTACTTAGTTTCTGGTGGTTTTTTGGCAATTTGGGTGTCCTGTGGCTAGGAGATGCATTACCCTGATCTCTGCCTTCATGTTCACGTGGCATTCTCCTTGTGAGCTTATCTATGTCTAAGTTTCCCCTTTTTCTAAGGACACTGGTCACACTGGATTAGGAGTCCACCCCTCCCTAGTATGACCTCATTTTCACTACTTACATCTGCAGCGACCCTATTTCTAACAAGTTCATGTTCTGAGATACTGGGGATTAGGGCGTTAATGTATGAATTTGACGGGGGCACAATTCAACACTTAAGAGGCACTGTAGATTACACTGTTACGTAATTTACAAAGGTCAGCCTCCAGGGCACAGAGCCGGTTGGAGAAAGAGGGAGTGCGTGAAAAAGCAAATGGAAGATTTATCCCAGCCTCCAGCTAAGGGGAATTCCAGTATTTGGTGACCTGGGATGTGAGAAGGAACTGCAAGGAGACAGAAAACAAGGAGCCTGGGAGACAGGAGGGAAATCAGAAAGAGATGTCCCAGCAGGTGGAGGAAGGGGTGCAAGGAGAGAATGATCATGCCATCCTACATTGCTGGTGAGTGAAGTAAGATGATTTTAACATTATCACTTCTTTGAGAGACTTCAAGGTGGACACTAGTCTAAGACTCCTGCAAACTATCAGGTTGCCCAGACCACACTATAGGGACCTTGTGGCTATCAGAAAAACACTATGCTTCGAATAATTTTCCAGTGTCCAAAGACACACATTCTGAAGCTTGCTGGTTGCTTTAGCTGGACAATAAGCACCCATTGGTGAATTAGAGCGGCTTACACTACTCCAGCGCTATAATAAACAGTAAAAGCAGGGGTAGATTGGCTATTAATCTTTCTACTGCAGTTTGGCTCACTGCCACAATACCTACCAAATGAAAAATAAATGGTGTGGTATTAAGGATTGTCAACTAATATATAATCCCAAAGGGTTAATTCCACACTAAGTCTACTTGAATTTTTTTTTTTAAGAATATAACTAAATCATAAAGAACAAAGAGGCATGTTCATGGAGAACTCTTGCTGACCCCAAAGGAAAGAATGCCCCGACCATTCTGCCTTCCCACAGGCAGGGGAAGGAAGGAGGACTCCCCACGGAATGGAGAACAGCTCTCTTCAGTGTCCTGGACTAAAGCTCAGTGACTGACGCTGTTGGTGGTTAAACTGAATGAATCAAAGCAGGTGGAGAAGTTCCCACTAGACATTGTTCTGTGTCCTTATGAGACCACTGATGGAGTGGGGCTGGACTGAGGGTGGTAAATGCGCTGCATTCTGCGGATGTGTTGTGAGGCATCGGTGGACAGTTCCCAGGCAGCTTAGGGTCACTGTTCTGGGCAAACGGCCAAAACTGGAAGACTTTCAACTGATGCAGAGGGCCACAGACAGAGTAGGCAGGCAGCCTGAGGGCAAATACAGACGTCATGGCATCGGGTCAGAGAAAGTGTAGAGACAAGGAGGCCACAGGGCACACACGCTATGAGGTCTGGCCCTCCAAGGGTCACCAAGGGGGTGGACGGGCAGGCCGGAGGGCAGGCAGCAACAGCAGGAAGTCAGCTCAACAGACCCAGGTGTGGAGGTCAAGCACAAGGCCCTCAGGAAATTTCAGAGCATACTAAGGGACTGGGATTCTACAGGAACAAGGCTGTAGTAAATGGAAACACATGCCCTTGTCAAGGAGGTGACCGCTGTAGCAGTTTCCTGACCCCACTTTCTAGTCTTTTCTATGCTGCGAACGGTGTCAAATGCCAGTTCCAGATGGCCTCTTCTGAGGTCTGCAGGTGGGAACCAGCAAGATGCAACCAGCTGAGGTGGGGTGTACAACAGCTGAGCAGAGGTAGCACTTCTCCTGACCACACGTGTCTGCACAGGAGGGAGAGCCCAGGCAAGGGATGCTTTGGTGCTGCCAACCCAGCCCCTGATTCCTGCCTCTCCTTTCTTGCCTGTACTATGATTTTTAATGCCATTTTATTATCATTAAGTTATTGAACACCTACTGCACAGTACAATGTACTTTATTCTTTGCATTCGTTGTCTCACTTAATACCCTAAAAATGAGATAGATACTCTTATTATTATTTTACACATAGAGAAACTTGAGTCAAAGAATGTGAGATCCTTGCCCAAAGTTACACAATTGGTAAAAGACAGGGCCAGGATTAGAGCTCCTTTTGCATTCGTCCAGACCAGGGCTAGCCTCATGAAGGCATACATGGCTTTATATTCTGCTGTCACCATCTCAAAAATTTTAATAACTTTTTGACAACTTTTTGACATTCATTTTGCATGCAGGGGCCTGACTGGTGCTGCCCAGACCCCATGTTGTTTACCGCACTTCACTGCCCTCCCACCACTACCTACTCCTATCTATTTATACAATTGTGGAGAGTTGATTTTCCAAGGCAATTCAAAACCATTTCATCTAGTGTTGACTTTTTCCGGAAGGAAAACAGGAGAAGATACTGACTGGAGCCAGGAGGGGGTGACTGCTGTTTCACATAAGCAGTATGGAAAGCTGAAGGCGCTACATAGGTGGAAGAAATAATGAATGTAATCTTCACCAAAGGTTTTTGCACTTCATGATGTGTTTACCTGACATCTCTACCAATGTTTAAAAATTAAAGGCATTCAGCCAATCCCAGATGCTTTGCCTACAGGACTGGGAAAGAATTTTAGTTTAAACAGGGAAGTGAATTCATCCAAGAATCCTATCAAAATGGCTATGGTTTCCTCTCTTTTTTTCTCCGTGTTGCACCACCTCCTCAACCCCCCAGTGTAAAACCCTCAAGGTCAGAGCTAATCCTTCTCCTGGCCAGCCCTGGCCCCAAGAAGGAACATTAATTTGCTGACCCAGGCCACCCTGTCATGCAGACATCCTCTGCCTTTCTCCCACACCACTGTTTATCAGAAGGACTCAGAAGAAGCTCTCTCCGGGCAAAGACACAGAACCGTGTATAGGAAATTAAGTACGACTCTAGGAGCAGGGTCATTTGAGAACTGCAAGCTAACTTTTCATCTTCTTTATCAAGTTGGTTAAGAGTGCTAACTTCAGCAATTCCTGCTTGAACCAAAATATTTATTGTCTAGGAAGTAAGTCACTGGCTGTAGGCACGGCAACACAGCAGAACAGAGCCTCTTAACATGGAATGCTAAGACTTCTTAGCACCAGCATCTACATCCGTTCCTTGTTGATGAGAGTCCAACAAAACACCTCTCCCTGCCTAAACTCACTGAAAGCAGGTTGGTGCTCAGCCTTTTCTCACCTACCTTACTGTTTCCCAAAATATTAAGGGGATTATTCTAATTCATTCAACACTCCAGACCAATAGTATTTGTTAACTGCTGAGTCAGCTCTTACAGAAAACTGGGATATTCATCTTTCATGACCAGAGCACCAGTATGGACTAAGCAAGGACTAGAGGAAATCTGTATTAAGTCATGAAGCTACTGATTAAAAAAAACAAAAACAAAAACAAAAACAGAAACAAAAACAAACTCTGACTGTTGTAACATATTATTCTTACTATAGGAAGGATTCCATGTGCAGTAACTTCATTCCACTCCTGTCCACATACACACAATGAAGCAGAAGGTAGAGGCAATTATTGACCTAATTAGTGACATAAATTCATTCACCTAAATGACCCTGAGGCAGGGAAAGGGACATCTGTGTTAAGAAGGAAGTAGTATCTCTTCTATATTAGTCAGCTAATCCTGAGTTTAGTCCTCTATTGGCTTTGTTCATTTTTTCATTTAGTCATTTTTAATACTTAATTTTTTAGAGAAGTTTTAGATTTACAGAAAAATTAAGATGGCTCAGAAAGTTCTCACCAAATCCCTGCACATAGTCGCCCCTGTTATTCACATCTCACATGGGTATGATGCATTCATTACGATTAATGAACCAATACTGATATATTATCATTGACTAAAATCCATGCTTTATTCAGATTGCCTCAGTTTTTACCAAACGTCCTTTCTCTATTCTAGGATCTTAGCCAGGAGACCACATTACATTTAATCTTAGGCTCCTCTTGGCTATGGCAGTTTCTCAGACTTCCCTTGCTTTTGATGACCTTAACAGTTTTGGGAAGTACTGGTCAGGTATTTTGTAGGATGTCTTGCTATTGGAATTTGTCTATTTTTTTTCATGATTAGACTTGAGTTATGGGTCTCAGGGAAGAAGATTACAGAGGTAAGGTGCCATTTTCATCATATCCCATGAAAGGTGCACACTGTCAACATGGTTTATCACTGTTAACATTGACCTTGGTGACCTGGCTAAAGTAGTGTTTGGCAGGTTTCTCTACCATAAAGTTACTCTGCTGTTCTCCCTCTCCATATTGTACTCTCTGGAAGAAAGTCTCTATGAAAAACCCATGCTTAAAGAGTGGTGAGTTATGCCCCCATACTCCTTTAGGGTGGAGTAATAATTTCTTACACTCAGGAGAATTGTTGTTTTTCCCCCATTAATTAATTAACTAATTAATTAATTAATATCAGATTCTTGGATATTTATTGCAACTCTGAGTTGCAATCTAACACTAGCTTAATGATTTTTTTGGTCAGCTTATTCCATCTTCTGGACACTGGGAGCTCTTTCAGTTGGTTCTCGTGCCCCTCCGACATACTCCAACTGAATGTGTGTGTGTGTGTGTGTGTGTGTGTGCATCTTAGCACTTGCTTATTTTCAGGCTCCACAAGATGCTTCAGGCTGATCTTATATATGTCCTGCCCCAGTCGTAGAATCAGTAATTTCTCTGAGAAGCCATGATTCCTTTAGTTAGAGAATAATATTAGAAATCAACATCTGGGTGCTAGGAATGTCCTTTGTTACTGGGCTATTGTTTCTTTAGCCTCCATTAGTTGACAGAGCAAATATGTGTATATATATTAATCTGTATATACACACATTTCTATAAATATGTCTATAGAGAACCATCTGTAACTATATTAGCCATTTGCTTTTCTTATATTCAGATACATGTAGAAAGTGATTTTTTTTTAAGATTTTTTATTTATTTGACAGAGAGAGAGAGAGAGCACACAAGCAGGAAGAGCAGCAGAGGGAAAGAGAGAAGCAGTCTCTCCACTGAGCCGGGACCCTGACTCAGGGCTCGATCCCAGGACCCTGGGATCATGACTTGAGCTGAAGCCAGACGCTTAACCAACTGAGCCACCCAGGCATCCTGAAGAAATCGATTTGTAAAACTCCTCCCATCTCAACACTAAGCTTAAAACACCCTAAAATCGTATTTGGAGTGAGCACCTCCCTGCATCAGGCACTGGTATTACAACCCCTGACCTTGAGGAGCTTCCAATCTGGTGGGGAAGATAGATTTATACGCAAATAATTTCAATGAAATGTAGCCATTTGATGATCTCATGTGAAAGGTACAGATTGCTGAGAAGGCACACAGGAAGCCGTGCGGAAGAGGATGCTGCCTGTGTATACCTGTAACATGAGGTTTAGGAGACTGGACTTAATTCTGTAGGTGAATGAAGATTATTACAACATTTAATGCAAGATTAAGTCCACACAAACCCAAGGCAAGAGACCATTTCTAGTTTCCTGGGTACAGAAATCTCAGGACCTAATGGAAGAGAAACAGGCTAAAAATCATGAAGTCTCCTTCCTAGTATAGTGTTGGTTTTCATGCTGTAGGAATGAAAACGATGATGCTGGAATGTAGTGGCAATTATTTTTTAGCACTTACTATGTGACAAGTGCTATCTCATTTAACTCTAGGAGAAAGGCATTACAATTAATGCCATTGAGCAGATGGATAAGTGAGTCTCAGAAGCTGAATAATGTGCATGGAGTCCTACAACTGAACAGTGGCTGGTGTAAGACCAGTGGTCTTAGACCACATCTGCCTGATCCCTCACCATTACTCACTTTAACCATTATTTGGTATCGGGAAAGGCGGAGTTTCCAAGATTCAAGTTACTCCTAAAGAAGGCAGGGCTATGAACAAGTCACGGGGACGAAAGGCACAGCCTAGGGAATATAGTCAATGATATTCTAATATCGTCCTATGGTGACAGCTGGTAGCTCCCCTTGTGGTGAGCACGGCATAACATATACACTTGTCAAACCACTATGTTGTACACCTGAAATTAATGTCACATTGTGTGTCAAGTATACTTCCAAATAAAAAAGTGTCATAAAGAAGGAAAGAAAGGCTTAGAAAGGTTTTTTTTAGTTTTTTTTTTTTTATTTCTAAGAAAAATAATAATCAGTTGAAGGAGGCTAGTGGCTACATCTAGATTAAAAAACAACAGCTTTTGGAGAACAAGAAACAGGTTAAAGACAGGGGTCTCTTCCCCCTGAAACTGGTTCACCCTGATCAAATGCCCCTATTAAATGTTTGAGCTAAACCATATCCATCTTTCATAATGAGGGGAAATGGGCAAATAAATCAGTTGGGAGTCTGCAGCCCAGTCCTCAGAGGTGATGTGTCAGCCCAGTCTCTCCCTCCTCTGCTAGCTGGGATTTATGATCCCATCACTCATCATGTGTCCCTTCAGTGGAATTCTGGGTAGGATCAAGTAAAGCCGCTGGGGGTAAAGAGCTACAGTCCTGCTACTTCCTCTCCACAGTATTAGAACAAAACAAGGAAACATCCAGCAGAGGAATGAAGAATCCAATCAACCTCATCAGTGCTTAGTACTATAAGGGGATCAATCCTTCAGAAAATATTCACAACTTTGGATTCTGCTTACACCTGGAAGTGTGTGGCATCACAGAGACCCCTTCAGAAAGACTAGCATGACTCTCTTCTTCAACTAAATGTGTTAGTTGGTGAATTCACAAAGACTGAGTTTGAGCTCAGTCACTCTGAACAGCCATAAGTAGAAGGAAGAATATAAAACACTTTTAGAATGCAGACTATAAACCTAGGTGCAAGGAATGTATATTCACTAATAAAACCAGTTTCGGCTGGCTAAGCATGTGCCTCCTTTGTGATTAATAAAAGCAGAAATGCAATCTCTCTGCCTGTATACTATAGAGCTCCCTATGTAGAAGGAAGGTTTGTGGGTTTCAGACTTGCCTCACATTTATTTATATGGATTTTAAGCCCTACCACATTCCCCACCCCCTAGAAAAGAATTTAAGATGGATATAACTCCTATAATTCCTGTCTGAGGCCACCATGATAAAGCAGGCCTGCTTACCTTGACAAGTGAATTCTTACCGCACAGGGAGGCTGTAAGAAATGTATGTGTAGAGCTTTGTGTGCTAATCATATACAAATGTTAAGTAATTTAAATTACCACTTATTTTAAATTAGCGTGTTCTTAACCTCAGTATACTATAAGAAAAGGATTCTAAGGTTTATAGAAAGTGATGTTCTCTTGTTAAGGGAGCAATTGGATGACTACAGAAAGTGGACAAATTAAATGCTTCACCATTTGAACACAAACCAAACCAGGGAAACCCAGTATAGTTCCCAAACACATTTTGGGTCAAATATTTTAGAGTTATTTCCCTTCCTCCCTCCCTCCCTCCCTCCCCTCCTCTCTCCCTGTTTCCTTCCTTCCTTCTTTCCTTCCTTCCTTCCTTCCTTTCTTCCTTCCTTCCTTCCTTCCTTCCTTCTTTTAATTTTCATGTGGTCATAATTAATGCAATGGACCATAAAGCAAGTTCAGGGTCAGGAATCTAGGTTAGCAAGTTCAAGATCAGAAATGTAGACATAAGTTATGCCACACCTTCTAACTTGACTGGCCCTGATTTAATAAGGCCCCGTAGTCACATCCTCCCATGCACTCAACTGGCAATTGCCTGCTTTAAGAGATAAGGCAATTAGTGATAGGGAAGAGTGAGGGAATTATTGCATTCCAAACACATGTAGGGAAGAAGAGAGGTCTTCCACCCCAGGATGTAGCCAGACACAGGGGTGCCCACCAGGATGAAAGATGAAAACTAGTCGTGATTTATAGGTTCGCAGTAAAGTAATTTGAAAAGTTAAGGCATGTCATCCGAAAAAGTCTTGTATATTGCCTCATCTCTTAAGGTAAGATGGGAATTTTAGGAGAGAAGTTTCTGGCAGTTTCCACTGAACTAAATCATAAGGTGTTTCATAATTCTGTGTCAGTCAGTTGTGCAACTGAGCAGGTTTTATTTTCCTCAAACACGTAAAGCATCTAACTCTGCCCTCTGATACCTCTGTTGTCTTCTTTGCAGCTAGTATCAAAAACTAAGGGTACAGTTGGACCCTAGAATCCTAAAATGGCTGGTATTTGGACTTCTCAAGAAGAACTTGGGCCAAGTATCTATTTCAGATTATAGATTTCAATATTCTTGTCTGCAATGTTTTTTTTTCCAGATTCTTTCATTCATGTCAACATATTCTGAAATATCAGTGCTCTAAGGGAATGCCAATTGCATCACTAAAATGGCATAGGGCTTTACTTGGCTCTCTTACAGTTACATATTTGTTAACAATGTTCAGGGCCATATGGATCAAATGATTAGATAATGTTGGTTCATTTCCCAGGTGTGAGAAAAAGAAGTTACCTGTTGCTATTTCTACTATATTATTTCCCAAACCATAACCTACATTTAGTTTCTCATCCTTCCCCTTCTGTGCACTGCTGAAGGAAGGCCTTGCATTGGAGTCAATCCTTAAGTATCAGAACTAGCTCAGGATCTTCATGTTCCCTTCCCACCCCTGGATGAAGCCATAGACCCCTCCTTCCCGGACAGGAACCTCTTCCTAGTGTCTGCTTCTTGATTAGCCAAACCTGAAGGCCATTCTAGACCCTTTGCTTCAGGTCAGGTAATTTGCTTTTGGTCTGCCTCTTTTGAGCTTAAGCACTGCCACCAGTTGTCATTTGTTCCACATTCCAAGGCTCTAAGCCAGTGTTTCTCCACTCATATGTCTAGCACCAGCTTCCTGACTCCCAGGATGAGTCAGAGATTTTATAGAAGTATGGTCACAAATGACAGATATCCCTGCAACATGTTCAAGCAGAACAGGGAATATATTCCTAGTATAATCCACAGTTAGAACCCCAACTAATGGAAAGATAAAGTGTTGTTGGACCCGGGATCAACTGTGACCTGGAATTGTCTTTCCATCTCTTGTTTCTGATTGCTCTAGATGTTAACTTCATTTTCTTTTACACTATTCCTCTATTTTATAAGGAATATGGCAGCACACAGCATCTGAGTTTTATATCTTATGGCTTCTGCCACTAAATGGGATTTGTTCCAACCCTATAGACCCCAAATTCAGAAATCCTTGTGAAATGATTCATTGGTGTAACCAAATTTCATGCCACTCATACAGTTGTAGAGGAAGAAAGAGTGCCCAAGGTAGAAAAATTCATATTAATGATCATAATATAGACATCTTTTTGCCCCACAGCAGAGCTAAAATATTAAAACTAATGCTTTATTTCTGGGGAAAAAAATCCAGAAGCATCTGATAAAATCAGCCAAACTCAGAAGGGTATAGCCATTTAAGAAGCCCTCCCATTTTCCAGGGGGAAAAGTCTTTACCTCCTAATAATTGTTTTATAAAATAATAATCTTCACCCTATAGCTAGGACATACAGAGTTTTTGAGGTCTGCATACAAGTTGGAAATTACTACTAGAGGCAAAATTCCAATTTGGGTTCTTAAAATGGTGTATAAAATATCTTTGGATAACCATATATAACAAAGCAAGTTGTGATGAATTGTACTTAGTCCAAGTGTTTGGGTAGAAAAAGACCAAAACACAATTGAAAGAAGGTTAAACAAAAAAGGGAGGAATTTATTTACTTTTTTTTAAATAATGGAGTGCTTTATGGAACTCAAGACTAGGAATGTGTGTGTCTCCTTGGAACATGGTGGCTTCCATCATAGCCATGTGGATGGGTAAGAGGGAAATACAGTGTGGACAATGTCATGGGTGGCCACAATACCAGCTAGCCAGTCTTTATGAAGCACCTTTTTTACGTGCAGGGCACTTTACCCCTCAACTTTTTATGTTTGTCAATCTACTGTTCTGTCATAACACTTAAATGAATTAACTCTTTTAAAATTAAATTTGGTGTACACACTAAAAAATATGCTAATACATATTAAGTTTGATTTGCAGCTCACTCTGCTATCATGAAACAAAATGGTAAGTAATAAAAATGTTGAATGAGCACATCTCTTCCCGCAAATTTTAGTAACTATCAATTACATTCAGTAAAAGGAGAGGTCTAGAGTTCACAAAAATATGTAGTATTCAAAAATGGAGTTGTCCCCACATAATATGGAGAAAATGGTTGTATCATTTTAAGTCCAGTTGGGCTGTGTTGAGAAAAACTCTGGGGGTCTCCCCAGTCATATGACTTAAGTAAGTTCATGCATAACATATCCAATGAGAACAGTCAGGACACCATTTCCTGAGTAGAGCCCTGCCCTCACTGCCTCCAGGTCTTGGCTCAAATTGTTGGCTCAGTGTAAAATATCTTTTTTTTTTTTTTCCCAATCTGCTTAGGTCTTTAGTTTGCCTTCAAAATTCAACTAAAATTCTATCTCCTCTGAGAAGCCCCACAACCCTCAAATTCCCCAGAGTAAAGTATTCTTCTGCTTACACTTGTTTAACAAGATGGTTGTACATGTTTGGGGGTTTTGTTTTTTAGTCTTTTCAGAGTCAGCCTTGCATCACTGTGTGTGTGTGAGAGAGAGACAGAGACAGAGACAGAGTCAGAGACAAAGATTATAGATAGATCATAGATAGAGAGATGATAGATAGATGATAGATAGATAGATAGATAGATGATAGATAGATAGATAGATAGATAGTCTCCACTAGATTTTGAGCTCCTAGTGTGTAACTGCCATAACTTTTTTTCCCTATTTCTTCAATCATTAAGTATTTCTGAGTGTCCATATGCACTGTTAGGCATTATAGAGATAGTAAGACAAGTAAGACTATATTTTATTCTTTAAGAATTTACAAAATTTACAATGTAGGGAATAAAAGGTAGAAAATAAATCTAGTACAAAGTAAACATAAGTGAAATAGAGAGGTAAAAATGAAATGTATGAGAGTTCTGAGAAGATGGAGATCATTTCCACATTGAGAGAGAGAGTGAGCAGAGAAGGAGAGAAGGGGGAAACAGAAAAAACTTCTTGGAACAAGACAGGTTTTGAAATTGTCTACTGATGATGGGCAGAATGTGGATGTGTAGATGTGTACATCCCCCACCTAAGGGAAGAAGAATGAATAAAGGTATAAGCAGGGGGAGGAGGGAAATGGACTCAGAGGGACCATATGATGCTGCGGAGAAACAGTAAGAAACTGTTGGAATGGTAGCTTAGAAACCAGTGTCATTCTGAGGAATTTTAACAGTATCTTCTCATTAATCTGGACTCACCAAAGAGGTGGGCAAAAGTAGAAGAGGTTGGGTGTGTGTGTTGGGGGAATGTCCAACAGCCTGCATCAAGAGTATAAGCAAAGAATGATAAGATCCAAGCCTATGGCCTGGAAGTCTTACACAGAGACTTGACATTGGCTTGGCTTTTAGTTGCACATGGAGGACCAGGGAGAGGAGGGAAGGGGTCCTCAAGAGCGAGGGGGATGGTGGTGCCATTGACTAAAGCAAGGAACATATGAGGATTAAACAGATTGGATGGGGTAAAACATGATTCTCAGTGGAAATGCCAAGTAAATGTTTTTCTCTTTACATCTGCTTCCCAATTCAGCATCTGACAAAGTCATACAAAAAATAAGTTAATAAATGTTTACAGAATTGATATTAATTTTATAATAAACATTAAAACTCTATGGTGACAGTGGTGGAAATAAAATATTCCAGAGACATCCTTGAAACTTAAGCTTGTCATCAATAAACAACCAGGCCGTTTTATAGACTGTCTCCTGGCCCCATGTCCAGGTACTATCATGGAAAATTCTGATCACTTGGAAAGTGACTATCATTCACTAGATGGCTACTACAGGTAAAGCACTTAGGTATTTTATAAACTGTATCTCACAACATTGCCCCAACTCTATTTCACTGAAGAGGTAACAAGTTTTGGTTACCTAAAAGCTTTCGAAGAGCAGGTAACAGCAAATCCTGCCCCAGGCAAAGTTTTAAGCCCTTCATAAATATTGAACTTTTTACTCCTCATTGCTCCCATGGCAAGTATTACTACCATCTCCATTCGAGGATTTAGGAAACCTGGGCATGGGAAGTTAAGCAGTTAGAGCAAGGTCACACAGCAAGCAAAAATCAGATCCAGGACTTGAACCCAAGCAGGTGGGTGTTGGAAATCCATGAGCTTACTCAGCCTCTGCAGACTTTGTTGGCATAGTGTGGTTGGGAATCAAGACTCTCTGGTGCCAGAGCTCATGTTTTCCCTTCCAGATTTTGCCCAGAGAAAACTTTGCTGAAGCTTCCCTCTAACAATGAAAGAAAAATGATTATTGGATAACTGGCCCAGGATCAAATAGTGACGTCTGTAACTCATGATTCCTAACACTCAGATTAGGTTCACGTTGCCCTGCTACCAAAGAGTTAATGGTAAATGGGCTATAATCATTATGTATTTTAGGAATGTCTTTCAAAAAAATATAGGTGTGTGTTTTATTTATTTATAATAAAGGAAACATTGCACTTAAAAATCTTTGGGACAGAGGTGAGTACTTGATAAATATAATTAGTGATTTTCTATGGTCTTTCCAAATCAAACTTTTATGATAAATTTCTCAAAAAAGGTAATTTTACTTATCCATATTCAGATTTCTAGGTGTAGTATATTATCATGAATCCTCCAATCATCCTTTAGAAACACTACAATATAGGGTTTTATTGTAGCTGTCTTTTGAGGTTGTAAATTGTTAACATCTGTCTCTTAGTATTTTTTTTTTTTACAATACTGTAAATACTCTAATCTCTGGTTATCCTGCTAATAACTATAATTTTCTAGTCAGTTGCTATCTCTCAAGGTAGTTTAAAGGTCATTTTTTTGTAATACATAAAGAAGCTTGTGAAGAAAGTGGACGTGATTTATTTTTTAGCAAGTTGAAGTCGTGTTTGGATTTGGTTTTGTATCCAAGAAGAAAGGGTCTCTGCCTAGCAATTTTGCTTCAATCTCTTATTTAGTCCCAGCATGATTAATTTGGTCTATTTTATTACATTTTACTTCTGTTACCTGATGTTACTTCTAATAGATAGGGAAAACAAATATTATTTTCAGAAACATAATTAAAAGATACATTTATATTGTACTTTTTATATTCAAAGTGTTGGTTAATCCATATGTTATCCCTACGAGATAAAAGCATGTTGCACTTTCCCCTAGATAGACATGTTCCTGAAAACTCTCCTAATCAAGATTTGGAGAATTACATCCACTTCATTTTCTGCAGCACCACAGTGGCTGCAGGAGTTACAAAACTTGAATAGATTTGTGTAAAATGCACACATTCTTATTTATTGAAGGTGCTGATCAAAATATAAGAAGCATAAACATAAGCTATAGTGAGCATATGGTGAGTTATTTGGTTTTTGTTTGTTTGTTTTGCCTCATCTTCATCCATTACTTTCTTGTGGCGGGGGAAAAATGCCTGGGTTTCCTTTGAGTGAAATTTATCTTCACTCAACAGTTTACCTGCATGACCATTAAATAGCTATAGTGAACCCTTCAGGGACAAACATGGGACCCTCCCTTGGCCAATGAGAAGCAAAATTGGGAGTCTTCAAGAGCTCTTTTGGAAAGGAATGTGCATCTTATTCCCAGTTTGTTGCTCATCAGATACAACATCAATATGGACCTGGCCATGTCAAATTGGCTACCATGGAGAGAAATTCAGTCTGATAGTATCGCCAAAGCAGGAAGAAATCAGATGCAAGAAACAGGGAGAGAGAGTACCTTGATGCCATCCCTGAATTTAGCCCCACCCGTGATTACATGAAATGGGTTTTTTTCACTTAAAAATGGGTGACACCCAATTAGCACATAAGCACAATTTATGTCTTTAGATATCAATAAAAATTCAATTTTACTCTAGCAGATAGTAAGTATGAAGAGAATTATAATGGAATTTTCTAAATGAAAATAAATGGGCAGGATTAAGTAAGAAAGGCTTCAGGCAAAGCATTATAAATGATGTTTTGACTAGATCAAATAATTATAAAGTAGAAGCTCCTATCCTAGCAGATAAGAGTTTATATAAGGATTTGTTATGGATGGACCTGTGTCCCCTCAGAATTCATATATATATTGAAGTGTTCACCCCCAGTACCTAAGAAGGTAACCTTGCTTGGAAATAGGGTTGTTGCAGATCTAATCACCTAAAATGGGTTCATACTAGAGTAGGGGTGGACCCCTAATCTAATGTGACTATTGTCCTTGTAAGAAAGGGGATATTTGAACACAGACACATATAGGGAGAACATCACGGGAAGATGAAGGCAGAGATGGGGCGATGCTTCTACAAGCCAGGGGATGCCAAAGATTATCAGCAAAGCATCACAAGCATGAAACAAATTGTCCCTCAGAGCCCTCAGGGGGAACCAGCCTTGCTGACGCCTTGATCTTAGAGTTCTAGCCTCTTGAACTGTGGGATAATAAATTTCTGTTTCTTGAATCACCCAGTTGGTAGTACTTTGTTATAGCAGCCCTAGCAAACTAATACAGGGACTAAGAAGAATCACAGATGAAGATAAAAAAATATTCCATGGGATAAGAAAAGAGTCAAAATGAAATAGGAGAGCATTGATCAAAGTTAGCAACATCTGCCCCAAATGTTTGTAGAACAGAAGTTTAAGGCCTAAATTAAGATGAAGGTTTCATAATAGAGATAAAGGAATATATCTGAGGAATAATATAAAGGGAAAAACTTGAAAATTGACAAGAGAAGGGATTATTGGTATGCAGGTTTGGAGGCAAAAAGATTTTGTTTTTTGTTTGCTTTTTGAGGTCTTCAAAACTATGTGATTGGAGAATTAGAAACTGATAAAGACACTGTCCTTGAGAAAGTTGGTATGGAGCAGGAAATTCAAAGACAATCTGAGTCATACCACACTTTTAGGTAGACATCTGGTCAACTTCTCAACCAAGGGAAAAAACGCAATACCACCAATAGAGGGACAACTGCCATTCTGTGTCTCCTGATGTGATACTCTTAGAAAAACAAAAGGTCACCTGTTTGTCTTTTTCCAAAACTATCTAGCCTGCATCAAGGTATGAGGAAGCATTTAGAGAAATACAAACTCCTAAATGTTTTACAGAACCTGGGCTTCTCAAAATGTATGAATTTCATAAAAGTCAAAAAGAGTTGGTGGAACTAATCTAGACTAGAGAAGTATAGAGGAGAGATATGACAGCTGAAGGGTGTAAGCAGTCCTTGAGTAGATCCTGAACCAGAAACAAGCAAACAACAAAAACACCACGGTGCTAAGAGACGTTATTGAGATCATTTGAATATGGACCCTATATTAGATTAACGTTAGATCAGTGTTACATTTCTTGAACGTGCTCACAATATCATGGTGAGTTTATTTTACTCTTTCAACTTTTCTGTAGGTTTAGTATTGAAGAGGAAGGACTTAAAGCAGCTGGACTGTGATCCAGTTCTCCTTCCATTAATGAGGGGGGTGATCCCAAGAAAAGAGAAAAGGTGGGTGACCTGATTTTGTCTCCATATATACATGCTGATAACTGGAACTCCTGATAAATATGCTACTGACATTTCCAAGGGAGAGTCCAAATCTATGGAATCTTCTTTAGCAGAATGTCCTTGGTTTGGGGTTGTTTAAGGTTAACACACCTAGGATCTATAGATTATGGGGTTTTGCTCCCCAGAAAATGTTACATCAGGTAGGTGACCATCTGGGGTATAAAACTGAGATGTTTCATAACGACAGTCTGTTTGCTGTGTGAGGTAATCTGTGTACATCAGTTAGAGACCTCACCTACTCAGGGTCAAAATGTATGTGTGTGAGGGAACAGAGGAGCCAGGGAATCACCCTCAGGGTTCCACATCTGTTCTGTGCTTCACCTGTGCCTTTTTTTTTTTTT
>NW_027397064.1:15847315-15973506 GCF_003265705.2 Callorhinus ursinus
AGATCATGACCTGAGCCGAAATCAAGAGTCGGATACTTAACTGACTGGGCCACCCGGGCGTTTTGGTTGTTTGTCTCTGAAATTATTAGTATAGGTTAGCTCTCAGAAAGATCCTTAGTTGTGAAAATCTGATTTGATAGTCTGATCCTTTGTGTGAGCTCAGCTATTTTTCAAGTTAAAAAGTTCTTCAGATAGCACAGAATGTCAGTTTTTGAATTTTTCACATGTAGGATTTGGACTAGATCTATACAAATGATGGCAGAGGTTGGCCTTTAAAAAAGAAAAGTAGACTATTTTTAGAGCAGTTTTAGGTTCACAGCAAAATTAAGCAGAAGATACAGAGATTCCCTGTATCTCCCCTGTCCCCACGCATACATCATCAATATCACTCACAGGAATGGTCCAAAACTGATGAACCTGCATTGACATATCATTATCACCCAGATTCCCAGATTCCATACTTTACATTGCCATTCACTCTTGGTGTTGTACATCCCATGGGTTTGGAATAAATGTGTAGTGATGTGTATCCACCAATAAGTTATCATACAGAGTCATTTCACTAAAATCCTTATGCTATTCCTATTCACCTCACCCTTTCCCCTCTAAATCCTGGCAACCACTGATCTTTTGACTGTCTCCATAATTCTCCCTTTTCCAGAATGTCATATAGATGGAATCAGACAGTATGTAGGGTTTTCAGATTGGCTTCTTTCACCTAGTAATATGAATTTAAGTTCCCTCCATATCTTTTCACAGCGAGATAGCTCATTTCTTTTTAGCACTGAATAATATTCCGTTGTCTAGATGGATCACAGATTTACTTATCAATTCACCTACTGAAGGACATCTTGGTTAACTTTTAATGTGTATCATGTTGATTCTATAGCTAAGTCTCACTACCGTTGCTGTTTCTCCTGGTAAGAGAGGTCATAGAGATATGAGTGACAAGGTACATATCCCAGGGTTCAGTCACCAGCTTCTGGGAGTCAGGAGTCAGTGGTGCAGCTGCAAGAGAATCTTGGTCCCCGAGATTCCTCCTCTGGGGTTTCAGTGGAGTCTCCTCCAGCTTTCCCAACAATCTTTTAAGCCCTTAATTTCCTACATGAAATCCTTTTCTGCTCAAAATGTCTAAAGAGGTTTCTGTTTCCTGCACTGAACTCTGAATGATGTCCTTAATTAGTAAACCAAATAATTGCTCTATTTTGGAGATTTTTTTTCCTCAGGTTCTTGGTTTGTGTACCTCAATATTTTGTCTACCTTTAAGATTTTTAAAAGTTTAAAATAAAAATAAAAGGTAATAATAGACATCTCACTTGACCAGGCCAAAAAAAAAAAAAAAAAACAGGAGATAACCTGTCATGTTTCACAACCTATAGGCTTTATTTAATGTATACATCTTTTTAGCTAACTGTGAAATTGCTGAGTTTTTTTTTTCCCTCCACATGCAAGTTTAAGTATCTGAATTCTTATTAAGAAATGTAACAAATGCTCTGAGATTTTTTTCTGGATGCAAAAATGGTTTGAAGATTATTTGAATCTATTTTTCTTTTTGATCAGCAGATATCACAGCAAACCAATCCAGAATCTAAAATTGTTAATGCCATATGTGTCATTGATTTCCATCTTGCCAATTAAATAAAGGTTACTGCCTGGGCGCTTCAAAGATTGCCTCTCTCCCTAAGCACCATCACAGTGATTCAGCTCAGCCAGGACACTCTTGCTGGCAGTCCCCAAATTCCTTCTGCAGGAATGAACAGCAGAATGCCTTCTGGGAAAGACTTCACTTAGGGAATGGCAAAACTGCTGATAACCAGAATTCCAGTTTGCTGACCTTTCATTGCTCATTAAAAAGGCTCCTCTTCAAAAAGAAAAAGAAGAAGATAGCAGGAGGGGAAGAATGAAGGGGAGTAAGTCGGACGGGGAGACGAACCATGAGAGACGATGGACTCTGAAAAACAAACTGAGGGTTCTAGAGGGGAGGAGGGTAGGGGGATGGGTTAGCCTGGTGATGGGTATTAAAGAGGGCACATTCTGTGTGGAGCACTTGGTGTTATGCACAAACAATGAATCATGGAACACTACATCAAAAACTAATGATGTAATATATGGTGATTAACATAACAATAAAAAATTTAAAGAAAAAAGGCTCCTCTTCTCTGTTTTCCCAAAGAGACCAGAATTAATTCAACAAGCATTATTAAGCACCTATGAGGTGCCATGCACTGGGCCAGGCACTAGGAATCCTAAGAAAAATAAGATGTGAAGCTATGTTCCTGTCCTCCATGAGGTCTGACTTTGAGTAGATAGTTACATATCTAGTTTTAACACGATGTGATCAGTTCTATGAATCGAGTGTTCTTGGGTAGTGTGGAGGCAGGAAGTGTCCAATCTCACTGTTTGAAGGGAAAGAACTGATTTGCCAGGAGAGAAGGATGTGACATTTGAACTCTGTTGTGAAGAAAGCGTTTGTCCACGCCAGAGTGAAGGAAGGATGGAAGAATTCCAAGGAAAATAAATCCAGAATGAGCCAAGGCAAAAAGACAAAAGAGGACCAGACTTAGATAGGAAACCACCAAAAGGGTGGCTAGGAAAGTGTGAGGGTGAATTTTGTGTCAACTTGACCAGGCCATGGGATACAGAGATTTGGGCAAATTTTATTGCGGGTGTTTCTGCGAGTGACTTTTTGGATGAGATGAATAGTTAATTTGTAGACTAAATAAAGCAGATTCTCTTCCCTAATGTGGGTGGGCCTCATCCAATCAGTTGAAGACCTGAATAGAACATAAAGACTGACCTGCCCCTAAATAAAAGAGAACTCCTGCCTGACTGCCTTTGAGCGAGGACTTCATTTGGGGTTTGTTTTTGTTTTTGTTTTTCCTGCCTTTGGACTCAAACAAATATCTGCTCTTCCTGGGTCTCAAAGCATCCAGACTAGAATAGAACTACACCACTGGGTCTTCAGGAATTGTCAATTGCACATCTTGGGACTTGTTAGCCTCCATAATCTCATGAGACAGTTCTATAAACTCACACACACACACACACACACACACACACACACACACACACACACATTGTTTTGGTTCTATTCTCTAGAGACCTCTGGCTAGTACAGAAAGGGTGGCATGAGATGAGGTTGGAACAGTAAACATAACTAGAATGTAAAGGATCTGGCAGGCTGTCCTATGTATATTAGAAACAGCTAATATTTCTTTTCAGTATTATAACTGTTATTGTTGGCAATGCTGTCATTTATTTCTTGGATGGACAAGACACTCTATGTCTTGTCTAGAGAATGCTCTATTGGTACAAGCTCATGTATTTCAGGCAGCCCACTTATGAGAGAGGCACTATCATGGCCCCCCTCTACAGAGACAAATAGGAGGCACAGAGAAGTAACCAGCCCTAAGTCTCATGGCTGCTAAGTGGCAAAGCTCGGGTCACAACCCAGACAGTTATGTCTCCAGAGTCTACACTCTGTTACTGCTTTGATGAGGCTCTGATACTGAACTTAGTTTTATAGGTTGTTTTGATGACAGTGATATAAATCAGGTTTGCCATTTGGGGAAGATGATGGTGTTGGTGGAATAGAGAATGAGTCAGACAATGGAAAGGACAGAGTACTGCAGAAATCTCAGCTGGGATGTGGTGATGTGATTAGGGTCTGGCCTGGACCAGGAATGCTAGGAATGCTGCTAATGGGGAAGGTGATGATCCAAGAAACCTGTTCTCAAGACAGCGTCACCATGATATGGTAACTTCTCAGAGGCTGACAACGAGGGAAAAGAGGTAAAAATCAGAGTGACGAGGAATTGCTGAATGACTACCTGAGCTGGCAAGCCTTTTGTGGGAGGGGAGAAGACAAGTAGAGGTGAGTTAGAAATGGAAATTGAGACATCCACGGAGAGAAATTTGAATCTCAATTCAAAAGAGAGATCAGGATTAGAGAAATAAATCTGGGAGTTGTATTAGTTGTATTAGTTCCTAAGGCTGCCCTGCCAGAGTACCACAAACTCCGTGTCTTAAAGCAAAACAGTTCTGTAGGCCAGAAGTCCAAAATCATGGTATGGACAGAGCCACACTCCCCCTGCAGGCTCTTGGGGAGAATTACTCACTCCTTGCCTGGTTCCAGGGAAAGCTGGGGTTCCTCAGCGGTTCCTTGGCTTGTGGCCACTTCCTGGCAATTACTGTCTCCCTCATCCTCTAGGTGTGGGTTGAACACCTTCTATCTCTTCTTTTTTTTTTTTTTTTTAAAGATTTTATTTATTTGACAGAGAGAGACACAGCAAGAGAGGGAACACAAGCAGGGGGAGTGGGAGAGGGAGAAGCAGGCTTCCTGCCGAGCAGGGAGCCCGATGCGGGGCTTGATCCCAGGACCCTGAGATAATGACCTGAGCCGAAGGCAGACGCTTAACGACTGAGCCACTCTGGCACCCCCTTCTATCTCTTCTCAAAAGAACATTTTTGATGGCATTCGGGGGCCACGTAAATAACCGAGGACTATCTCCGTATCTCAATATTCTTAACTTAATCACACCTGCAAAGACCTTTTTTCCCAGTTAGGTGACATTTATAGGTCCCAGGCATTAGGACCTGAGCATTTTGGGTGGCTAGGATTCAGCCTCCTCCTGGAGTCATCCGGAGGTGGAAGATTAGAGATGAGATGAATCACCAAGGGTGAGAGATGGCAGGAAGCCCCTGCTGAGCCCCTTGACCTCAAATCCCACTTTGCCCCTGCTTGCATGCACCCGACCAAGTGGAGCGGGCACTTTGGACCTCATTTTCTCCCCTTGTCAAATGATGCGGCTCCACTACATGATTTTTCTCTCAAGAAGAAAATGTTAAGTGCGCATTTCATCTAAATAGTACGCAGAGTCATTTGGAGCCACGGCTGTTTCAAAATAATATCACTTTACCCAAATAACAATATTAAAATGAGAGGATAAATCCAAAATTTTCCATAATCCTTTCATTTAACCAAATCAATGTTTTCATTTGTATGACATTTTCGAGTCCTTGAGCAAGCACACGTTCGATTTTTACATATTGGCCACACTTTTATAGGTAGAATTTTATAATCTGTTTCGTTATTTAAAATGTCACAGTGATTATGTTTCCATTCTGCTACCATCTTTTCTTCTACAAGCTCCCATGTTCCCCCTCCCTGCCCACGCTGGCTGCCACATTGTGCAGTTAAAAAAAGACATTCATCTGGGGGCGGGGGGTGCTGCGGAGCAACAGCCATAGGGACAACAATGGGACTCCACCTCCTGGAATCCACCTCCTGGAATGAAACATGCTTGTATCCCCACAGGCCTGCCTCCAACAGCCCCAGTGCTAACCAGCTTCGATTAAGGTTCTTTTCTGTTCCAAACTAAGATTCTCATTCCTACCCAGGTGAAAATACATCAGTGTGCAAATACCTGAGGTAACTTCTCATAAAGCTTTCATTTTATTTTTTGTTTATTTATTTTTAAAGATTTTATTTATTTATTTGACAGAGAGAGAGACAGCGAGAGGGAACACAAGCAGGGGGAGTGGGAGAGGGAGAAGCAGGCTTCCCGCTGAACAGGGAGCCCGATGCCAAGTTCCATCCCAGGACCATGATCCCAGGATCATGACCTGAGCTGAAGGCAGACGCTTAACCGACTGAGCCACCCAGGCGCCCCAAAGCTTTCATTTTAGATCAAGCTTGAAACAACACTTTAGAGAGTTAAGACACGTACTATATTGAACTTGGTTAGCTTTCCACTTAGGCGACACCTCAACTATGGCTCCTCAAAAAATTAAATCCCATTCAAGCATACCTGCTACCAGCTATATCGACATGATTTTCCATGACATGGAATAACTGCTACAATAAAGTCCCAATGTCAGTCATAGCTACCCTGCATGGGAGTGCTGAGCATAATGTGAGACTGCCCCACTTTTCTGCAATAAATAGCAATCTTAATATAGCCACAAAACTTCTGAGCCATTCTTGGAAATGTATTTATTCTGTTTGGTCTTTGCCTTTTTTTTTTTTCTTCCAGGAGGACTCTTCCCTTGAATAACCTCACAGTCCACAGGCACATGCTTACACACACACACACATACTCTCTCTCAGTCTCTCTCTCTCTCTCTGCCCTCCCCACACACACACTCATACCACAGGGAAAAAAAATTTTACTTGAACTATCACAGTCTGTTGTAATCAATTTTTGTTCAGTATGTATTAAATTTTGAAATGATACCAAAAAGCATGAGACTAAAAGAATCAATCATCCTTTATCATGTCCTTTCAGGACGAAATTAACTTGAAATGGTCATTCTTGTTTCTTTCCTGTGGAAGAGAAGAAAGATAGCTTATAGGTGAGAGTTAAAATCTAGGACATTGAACACCTGCTATAGGGGAGTAAGGTTCTCGGTGTGGGAATTTAACCATCTTAAAGGTGTGACAGTTCAAACAGGTGTGCAGATAGTGGTGAAAATACTGCATGTAACTCAGAACCCCATAACACCAGACACAGATACTTTGGCTCATGTCTACAGTTAGCTGCTCTTCTGCCCCTTTGTTCACTCTGGAGGAAGCTGCCTGGATGTGTGTGGCTTGGGCAAGTCATTTAACCACTCCGCGCCTCAGTTCCTGCATCTTTGGGGGAGGATGGGGCTAACAGTGCCTTCCTGAAACAGACGTTGATAGCTTCAAACCAAATTATGCATGTGAAATAGAGGGTTGTGCCTGCTGTATAGTAAGTGCTCAATAAATCTTAGCTGCATTATCCAGCTTCTTACTTTATAGAACACTTTCGTCATCCATCCTAATCATGCCATTTTACCAGGGATTCCTTGAGGACAATTTGTGTGAAGCCCCATCAGTCTTCATATCTCCCTGCTCTGCCTTTCAGCTTCACCATGTAATAGCCGTGTGAAAATTCACCATGCAGTAGTCGTGTGAAAATTCCACAGTCACCCAGTGGGGCCCTGTTGAAACACACAAGACTTTAGGACCAGAAGTCCGGGTACAGCCCAGCAACAGTTGGTGAAGCTGGCTTACCATTCGAGTATTAAACATGAAACCCTGCATGACACAGAGTAGAATAGAAAACAGGGGTAGGTACCAGCCTCCCAATGAGTTAAATGAAACCTACACATTTGAACCTCCAGATTGGCCTGTAACAGAAAAAAAGTTTGGCACCATGCAGTTTGCCAGCTCTCCAAACGACATTCTGACCTTTTTGTTTTCATTTTCTATTTATCTGTTATTGAATATCTTTGGATACTGTGATGCCAACACAACAGAACTCAGTGGCAGATTTTCATTTCATTTCATTGCAAAAAGGATCAAATGATAGGAATCAAAGCTGTGAAAATGTCTTACTTTAAAATGATTTAAACAATAACTTTAAAAAATAATCTGTCATCATAGACCTCATTGCTGGAAAAGTCCTTAAATCCTCAAACACAATGATTTATTTTCTCAAATGGAGAAACTGAGATCTAGAAAAGTAAGTGTATTTTATCTGGAAAGACTCTTAAAATGACCCAACTGTGGGTAATTCTTTGAGGATTTGATTATATGATTCATTATCTACACTGATTCAATTAGCTACATAATTGATCAAGTTAACTATATGATCTATACAACCGACCAGTCTTTACCAAATTATAATCAGGCCTTCCATTACATAATTCTCTATGGTTTTGATATGTCATCTAAATCATTCTTCACACCAATCCTCTGATAAAGGTATTATATAATACACCTCTATTAAGATAACTATGCATGGTGATGGGTGTTAACTAGAATTATTGTGGTGATCGTTTCATAACATATACAAATATCAAATCATTCCACTTACACTTGAAACTAATATAATGTTGTATGTTAGCTATACCTCAATTCAAGTAATAAATTTCCACCTTTTGGGGGGAAAAAATGAGGAATTTAGACCTGGAAGTGGCAAGTGGCAGAGCTGAAACTTGAATGCAAGCCTTTGATTCCCTATTCCATGCTCCTCCTAAGGAAATTTCCCTAAGAATAAATTATAGCTTGTCATAAGGAATTATTTTAATTGCCTAAGAACTAGACCAACTGGAAATGGAGCATGTATTGGAAACATGTGGTGGAGGCAAAAACACCAGGGATAAAGAAAGAGTTTAGATAGATTTAATCTTAAAATAAAAGCTTTAAGTACTTACCAATATTATTGTACCCTAGGTCATGAATATGCAAAAGTTTGTTTTCTGGGATTCAGCCATATTTTCCCAAACTAGCCCATGTGTATAAAGAAACATCTGAAGTTTAAATCAATCATAAAAGCCCCCTGAAGCTCCTACTCCAAATATTTTAAGTGAGTCCAAGAATTCCAGCCTTACAGGTCCTGAAGTATTGTTTTTTACAGGAGCCAAAACTGCAAGTACAGAGGAGGAAGACCTTTTTATGAGAATAGCTAAACACTGATAGAGCCATTTCCTCAAATGATACTTACCTTTAAGTAACAGTGTCATAAGAAGTAGATTTAATGCAGGTGTTTGGGGGCAATATTAAGTTCCAGCACAGAATTAAATTCACTGTGCCTAGAAAACTGGCAGGGCTCCTCCCCCTTTGGTACTAACACATCTTTTCAGACACAGCATTAAAAAGATGCATAATTGTGCATAGCTGCAAACCTGCAATCTACATAATATTCTTGCCTGTATCACAGCCCTTTATTTAAGTCTAGAGAAATGTTCACTCTTTTATATTTTAATTAAGTTGGTTAGTTTAAGCAGTGGTGCATTAAAAAAGGTAACAACCAAAGTTTTGCACAGACACCAACTCTGTTTGATAGCAGCAGACTATAAACGAGCCAGTCCAATTGAGGTATAACTATCCACATGGGAACATGTGGTAAGTAAGGTAAGAAAGCGAGGTTAGCTAAGCGCCCTTTCCCTTCCCCTACACCCCCAGAACACCTGTATTAGGATCATTTCAAGTGCATATCCACAGGGTGACTCCCAGAGGAGGCCTGTTCTTCTCCCTGGATGATGCACTTAGTCCTTAGAAAACACTCTTGGAATATTACCTTGATACCCAGGAGGCAAGGAAATGTGGCAAAAGATAGAAAGAAGAGAAGATGAGGGCAAAATTTCCTTTCTTATTCAGCTGTCCTAGTGGTGAGGGTAGATGTTGGAATATGACGGAAGCAGTTGGGTAGCAGTGTGGGTGTATGTGTGCATGTGTGCACATGTGTGTATGTTTGGTAAGTCTATGTTTGCGTCTGTGCATTTACTAATCATTACAATTGTAAAGAAAGAGTCCAGTACAAACTACTTCTTTATTCACAAATCCGTTGATCTCTAATACGTGTGTATGTGGAGACACCTGGGTGGCTCTGTTGGCTAAGTGTCTGACTCTTAGTTTTGGCTCAGGTCATGATCTCAAGGCTGTGGGATTGAGCCCCGCATGGGGCTCCATGCTTGGCGGGGAGTCTGCTTGAGATTCTTTCTGTCCCCCTCCCTACCCCCACTCAGGCAAACATGCATGACCTCTCTCTCTCTCTAAAATAAATAAATAAGCCTTAAAAAATCTGTGTGTGTGTGTGTGTGCGTGTGTGTGTGAAAAAGGGTGTATTCCTCTCCAAATACACTGTAGTCCACTAGAGCAGATATGTATTATATCCGTAACCCAGGGATGGAAATTCAAAATCCTAAACTACCTCTTTAACTATTTCAGGACTGGGCTCCCTTTTTGTCACACAGAGTTCCTTTCTCAAGGTGTTATTTTGTGACTAGCACCCATGGATAATACCCAGTTTCCTTATAGACGGGTTTCCAAATCTGAGTACTTGCAGATGAATATTAAAAAGAAAGTCAAAAAGTTCACATCTGCTTTCACACTTAAAAGGGATAATTTCCCTTTTAAGCAACAATAAAAATTTACTGTGTGTACTGGTAGCATGTTAGGACCTTTACACACATTATCTGTAATACTAAAAACAGTTCTACAAGTCAGACATTACTAACTCTATTTGATGGACAAAAATCAGAACCCATTGAAGGTAAGTGATTTATCCACCATCAAATGGAAAAGACCCAGGAATCAAACTGAGGTCTCTCTAGGTCCAAGCCCATGCATTTCCCTTAGACAGGGTCTCCAGCTCTTGCCAACACTCTAGGGAGGCTAATTTTTATCCATTTATTATTATTTGTTTTCAATGTCACAAGAAACACATGGAAATTGTGGAAAAGCTAAAAGATACACATTAACAAAGACCAAAAAAGGGAAAGAAATATAATTACTTGAATTCCCAGTAAATTATCATCATTAACTTATTGGAGTATATTCCTTCAGCTTTTTCTTATCTCTATTCCTATCTATACAGATATTTATGTCTTACCTCTATATCAATATATTCATATCTATAAAGATATCTAACTATATCCATGTAATAGTATCTGTAGAGGTATCCATATGCTCTATATTTAGGGCCATCTAATCTAGTTTAATATTCCATATAAGAATGCAATTTTTTAAAAAAAATTGGAAAGATATATAAATACTGCTTTATGGGTTTTTTGTTGTTCTTTTTGCACTTAAATTCTAAACAGAGTGTATTCTTTTGGTAGCTAGATATCACCTTTGTTACAGTACTTTGTTAAATAAGTATCAGTTTGCATGACCTCCCTGTGTTGTCATGTACAAGGTCCCATCTATCAGGCACCATATGAACAACTATCAAGGCTACACAGAGTAACCTAGTATGGATGCAATATAATGTACTTTACCAGTTTCCTGTTGTTGGGTATTTAAGCAGCTCCCAATTTTTTACCTTACCAGTTTCCTGTTGTTGGATATTTGAGCAGCTCCCAATTTTTAGGTCGTTAACAATGTTGTGATAAGTATTACTATGTGTGTGTGTGTGTGTGTGTGTGTGTGTGTGTGTGTGTGTGTGATAATAAGCGCCTAACAGTAAACTGTTATTTATTGTTACTGTTATTGGGAGACAATCCCTTTTAAGTGTGAAAGTAGATGTGAACATATATATATATATATATATATATATATATATATAAAATCTTGTGCATTTCTAAAATTATTTAAAACATTTTTAGAATAAAATTTTAGAGGAGTAATTACTTGACCAAACAGTCCTAAATCATATGAAAAGTTTGGGTTATAATTTCAATCCAATAATACTTTTTTTCTAATTTTTTATTGTTATGTTAATCACCATATATTACATCATTTGTTTTGGTGTAGTGTTCCATGATTCATTGTTTGTTCATAACACCCAGTGCTCCATGCAGAATGTGCCCTCTTTAATACCCATCACCAGGCTAACCCATCCCCCTACCCTCCTCCCCTCTAGAAACCTCAGTTTGTTTTTCAGAGTCCATCATCTCTCCTGGTTCGTCTCCCCCTCTGACTTACTCCCCTTCATTCTTCCTCTCCTGCTATCTTCTTCTTTTTCTTTTTTCTTAAAATATGTTGCATTATTGGTTTCAGAAGTACAGATCTGTGATTCAACAGTCTTGCACAATTCACAGCACTCACCATAGCACATACCCTCCCCAATGTCTATCACCCAGCCACCTATCCCTCCCACCCCCGACCACTCCAACAACCCTCAGTTTGTTCCTGAGATTCAGAATTCCTCATATCAGTGAGGTCATATGATACATGTCTTTCTCTGATTGACTTATTTCACTCAGCATAACACCCTCCAGTTCCATCCATGTCGTTGCAAATGGCAAGATCTCATTCCTTTTGATGGCTGCATAATATTCCATTGTGTATATATACCACATCTTCTTTATCCATTCTTCTGTCGATGGACATCTTGGCTCTTTCCACAGTTTGGCTATTGTGGACATTGCTGCTATAAACATTGGGGTGCACATACCCCTTCGGGTCCCTACATTTTTATCTTTGGGGTGAATACCCAGTAGTGCAATTGCTGGATCGAATGGTAGCTCTAATTTCAACTGTTTGAGGAACATCCATACTGTTTTCCAGAGGGGTTTCACCAGCTTGCATTCCCACCAACAGTGTAGGAGGGTTCCCCTTTCTCCACATCCCCGCCAACATCTGTCGTTCCCTGACTTGTTAATTTTAGCCATTCTGACGGGTGTGAGGTGGTATCTCATTGAGGTTTTGATTTGGATTTCCCTGATGCCGAGTGATGTTGAGCACTTTTTCATGTGCCTATTGGCCATTCAATCCAATAATATTTTATCACTTTAATCCCTTACAGATCAATGTGAATGAAATGTTTTCAGACTAGAGATAGTGGTCAAATAACTGGGTTGTGGAGCTACAAACCGTGTTCATACCAGTGCAAGGAACATGATTTGTCTTAGTTTTTGAAGTCCAAAGAAACAACAAAAAGGTATGTTGGTATAACATCAACCAACATTCATTGAGTGCTTACCAGGACTGATATTCACATCAGCACGCTGGTTAAAGTTTTCTAATTGGTTGCCATCCATGCTGAACTGTTACGTATTTTAAATATCACCTGGTACTTACCATATGCTGGGTTCCATCCTGACACTGGAATATAGCAGTGCACAAAATCCCAGATCTCTGAATTCATGATACTTATATTCTGGCATACAAATATGTGCATAAGATGTACAGTATCTGCGGTGAGTGTACCAAAGGTAAAATAAGGCTTAATATCCTTCCAACTCACTTAGAGACACAGCATTTAAACACATGCCATGATTAAAAGCAAAGATTATACTGAGTTTCTGGACATAGTAATTTTGTGATAAGAATAGGGATACATTGATTGATCTAGGCAGAACCCGGCCCCTGGGTCCGCCACACTTCCCATGTCTCCCATTCGTTACCTGTGGCCTGAAATGCCACATTTTCTTTCCTTGGATGCAAATCTTTCTGATGAGTTTCTGGGCGGCATATTATGCCACCCCCAGTCCTGCTGGCGGTGGAGGAGGACATGGCATCTCCAATCTGCTCGTTTCTTTCAAGCATCCTAATTGGAAGTCCTGCCTAGAACACATGGCCAGAGCAAGGAGCCAAGAGAAGAACAAAGGACAACTGCTCACACGTTTTCCTTCCCAATCTGGTCCAAGCTTTCTGGCTCAGCAGAGTCGGCAGTGCAAACCGCTAAATGGTGAAGGGTCAGAGGCAATGAGTGGTCACATCCCTGGTGGGCTGTGGGCCTGTTAGAAGAGACACTGGCTAGATTAATTTTAAAAAGGAAAAAGATGGAGATTGGGAAATAAGATAAAATGGGAGATGAAAAATTATAAAAGAGGAAAATCCACATTTCTGGACCTAATGCCTTTCTAGAATTAAAAATGCGGAAAGAGGCTAAGGCTTTCTTTTTCTTAATATTTAAAAATTAATCTATTGAGGACACATTATGCTGATATTATGGAGAGAACCTTGAGGTAGAAATGGCCAGCCTTAGATTTTAAGCCAAGTGCTAACATAAACTCTTTCTGTGGTTTCAATTCATAAACTCATTTATGTGGTACAAATCCTACTCAACATCTTAGATGTTGTCACTTACTGAATCTTCCAAGAACAGAGCAACAGGAGTTGGTGAGACATAATGTAAGATTTGGGGTAGGGTATTTTTACCTAATTGTTGAATAACTGAATAAAATTGGTCAAACATCTTTCCTAGATAATCCACATGTAAAAGACTGATAGGGTAGGGGTACAAATAGAAGTCTACTTGCGAAGGTTTTACAAAGAGGTGTGCTTTTTCCAAGATAATCAATCTGGAGAATTTTTTTTTAAAGATTTTATTTATTTGACAGAAAGAGTCACAGCAAGAGAGGGAACACAAGTAGGGGGAGTAGGAGAGGGGGGAAGCAGGCTTCCCCGCCAAGCAGGAAGCCCAATGTGGGGCTTGATCCCAGGACACTGGGATCATGATCTGAGCCGAAGGCAGACGCTTAATGACTGAGGCCCCAGGTGCCCCAATCTGGAGAAGTTTTATTCCATATTGACTTCTAGTTTGGACTCAAAATCTTCGTGGTTCTCACTCAAGACCCACCTTTCCACCACCCCTATTCAAAGCACGTGTACACGGGCATGCACACACAAGTCACACTTCATTTTTTTTTTTTTAATAAAAAGAAAAGACAACGCTGAAAAGCCAGAGGAAATATCTGAAATTCTTGGGCCCAGATTTTTTGGGCATGCAGGATTTTGCAGATTTCAGAAGGATAAGGGAATACAAGTTCCCTATATTATGTAACACCTTCACAAGCACCTCACAATCAAACACATTCAGATCTTTGCAGTAAAACACACGAATGTCCACTCTAATTGAGATATATACAAAGATCACACATGTCCTCACATCAGTGCAGGTCAAGTTTTACCAAATAAGGTTCAGTGACCAAGTTACAAAAAATGTATTTAATTGTTAGAGCTTTTTAGATTTCCGAATTGCAAATGAACCGGCTAATGAACTGTGTATCTGCCAACACATTCCCTTTATTCAGTTCTACTAGTGATTGGGATCCTAACCAAATTATGACATAATTATCATCACCTATAAATATTTATTGATTACCAATTGAAGAAGATGGGGCATTTACTTAAGATGACAAAGCTTTTCTCATTAGCTGTTTATACGCTATAGACAATGAAGAAATTTGAAATGCTGTATGACTAGAACATGATAAAAGTCGTAGTCATGCATTATATAAAATTATGGTAGTTTTGTTTTAATGTGAGGTTGCATTTTTTGTTTTGTTTTGTTTTTTGGAGGAAAGGTTAGTTTGTTGCCTAATTTCCATTCTTCTGTCTTAACACTTCTCCTTCCACCTTCTTCTCCCGCCTTGGCTCTGTCACCATTTCTTTAGGGCAGGTAAACTTGCTCTCTTAAAAGTTTTCATGCATTAGGGGGTGCCTGGGTGGTTCAGTCAGTTAAGCATTGGACTCTTGATTTTAGCTCAGGTCATGATCTCAGGGTCTTGAGATAAAACCCCCGTGATGGGCTCTGCACTCAGGGCTCTGAGCTCATCACAGTCTACTGGAGATTCTCTCTCTCCCTCTCTCTCTGCCCTTCCCCCCATCTCTGTCAAATAAATAAATATTTTTTAAAAAATTTTATGTATCATGTATATCTCTTCCATTGAAAATATATAATTATTTTGTGATTTTCAAAAATTAGTGTCTTACTCCCCACTAGACCGTTAAGTTCTCTGAGGCAGAAACTATGTCTGAGATTCTTTTTCCCCACCATTATTTCTTCAACATCTAGCAAAGTGTTAAGCACAGAGTAGGTACCAAGTAACACATATTGGATGGGTGGATGAATGGGTGGTTGGATGGATGGATGGATAGATAGAGGGATGGATGGATGATTGATCTAGTATAGGGGGATCATTAGGGTCAAGTTGAGGTTAAAGTGAAAATGAAGCTTTGTCTCCTTTTGCATAAAGTAGAAGTAGGAGAGTAAATACATACTGGAGGGGAAATTCCAAGACACTATTTACAACATTATTTACATCCAGCACCACAGTTCAGGTCTCCAGATGTGCTTATATTGTGAAGAATAATTTGGAAATCTTGACCTCTAGCTTAAGACAAAGTAGTTTAGAAGCTCTGAAAAAGAAGAGGATCCAAAATTCAAACCTTAAAATAAAAAAATAGGATTAATACAGAAAGACCCTCTTTAATCTTTGTTACATTTTTATTTTGACAAAAACTGTAGGAAAACTGAGCTTGGGAAGAAATTATTTGCAAGTGATGATGGGTGAAGATGTAGCTCAAATGAATTCATTCAACAGTTCTAAAAGGTGGCCATAATTTCCTAAAAGAACAATAATGTTCTCTGCAAAAAGATTTTCTTTTCTTTCTCTCCTGGCCAATATCTTAAAAATAATTAAATACATGCAAATAAGAAAAGGAAACCAATGAACTTCTAACTAATAGGAGTCATCCTGAGGGTGTGAATAAAAAGAAACAGAGAAGAGGAGGGGATGGAATCCATTAAACTCTCCAAATATCCAAAACCTGCCAGCAATAGCAAAAATGAAAATGAAACCTTACCTTTTTGAAGTTCTTCCATTACTAATTGAAAGGTAAGAAGACTGGTTCTCTATGCCTTAGGAAATACAGAGTTAACAGATGTCTTTATTGAAGACTCTGCTGTTCTAAAGGAAAGGAAGATGGATAGCTCTTCCTAAGCCCTTTTGTCATGTCATATCCAAGTTCTGTCACTTAAACCTGATACACAATTAAACAATTGGCCAGGGTATTGTCTTGACAGATTATTTGCCATGCTGGAAATGAAGAGATATTTGCTGCATCATTCACTTCTCTTGCTGGACATGTTCCTAATGAGCAACATTACCAGGAGGAATTATTCTTGTGTTTGGGAACCTCTCTCTAAATGGGAAAGGAAAAGTCAAGTTTAAAGCTAAACTATACAAATTAAAGGAATAAAAAATGATGCTAAAGTGAAAGAATGGCACTAAGAGGAGGTTAAATAACTTTGTCCTTTATCTGAAAATCATTTCAAATTAATCAGAGCACTCTAAAGCCCACTAGTGAGCAATATTTTTTATGAATAATATTTGAACTTGTTTATTCATTTAGATATTTTAAGGAACTTTATTTTGTACACATAGTTTGAAACTTTTATTCAAAGCAACCATCTCTAAAAGATGGTACTTCTTTGATGTGATAAAGGACTTCATCAACACATATTCATGAGGGTTTAAAGCCTGGAAGAAATAAACGCTTGCTTCCCCTACCTCCAACTTCAGCAGAGGTAGTAGTGTCATGTGATGATTTCTACTTCATTCTATGTCAAAACATGTGTGTGGTATGGAAGCAGTTATTATCTCAAATGATCATTTGGATTTTCATCACTATCGTAAAGACCTGCCAAAGATTTTGCACACGTACTGGTGCATGGGCATGCAATGAAGCAATCATATCTATATAAACATGGGGATGTGTGCACCCATATCAATATGCCCAAGCATTTGTGCACCTATACAGATATTATGCAAACATGAATGTGTAGATATATGTCCAAATGTGTTTATGCATGTAGTTTTGGCTCACCCTTTATAATCAAGACAATGTCTGCTATTCAACTTTTCTCACAAACAAAAGGGGAGGAATCAGAGAAAGGACTACCTAATTTTACCATGTAGTTTTAAAACTTTATTGTACTCACAACTACCTGGAGTACTGGTAAAATATACTGATTTCTAAGGCCCAGGATTCTGCATTGGAACAATTCTGCCACGGTTTGAATGTCTCGTTCCCCATTATAAATATCCTGGCCTAGTGGCCAAGCCAATTTTAGGCCAACTTACAGTCAGGAATGTTTGCCCCTAGAAAGGAAGTTGGCAAACTCCTATCCACTGCCTGCTTTGGTTCAGTCTGAGAGCTAAGAATGGTTTTAACATTTTTAAATGATTGAAAAAAATTAATAGAATAATATTTTGTGGCCCATGAAAATGATATGAAATTCAAGGTTCAGTGTCCATCATAATGTTTTATTGGGACACAGTCATTTGGGTATCCTCTATGGCTGTTTATATGTTACAACACTAGAGTTCAATAGTTGCAAGAGAGACTATATGGCCCACAAAACGGAAAATATTTATTCTCTGGCCCTTTACAAAAAAAGGGGGGGGGTGCTGACCCCTGCCCTAGAACCCTATCCGTATTCTGTTGGTGGCTTTTAAATCTATCCATGACATACTCTTTTACCCCTTCTTTCCTCCTCTTGTCCTTGAAGGAGGACCTGACAACATACACCTCTTCATCTTCACCAGTTTTCTCATTGCAAGTCTTGGATCGTCTCATGAAATTCAAAAATTATCCCCACTATTAAAAAAAAAAAAAGTAAACCTTAATGAAGACTTGGGAGAAAATAGAGGGTCTCTACTGGTATCCTTGAAATAATACTGTCAGACTATTATAGTACCATAGGAGTAAAATAATACTATAAGAATGGATGGCTCTATGGTATAGAAACCTGCTCATCTCCAGTTATTTGAGGAAAGTTAGGGACTTCCAGACTGTTAGGAAAGTCACAGAGAAGAAATCATGATTCTTTGAAATATTAATTTCAGAATTTGTTCAAAACTCAGAATCAATTATTTGTTGATTCTAAATAATCCTCTAACCTGCGAGGTAACTCTATAGAGGTATCTTCTCCAGTGGCTTCTGATGATGAGATATGTCTAAAGACCTCTCCCAAGTCTGATCCAAAAATGACATTCCTAGAAAGCAGGAGGGAAATCTGAGTGTTCTGGATCCTTCTTTCACAACCACCACCACAGGGGCAAATACAGTGATAATCATGTGATCATCTCTCTCTCTCTTTTAAGATTTATTTGTTTATCCCAGACAGAAAGAGGGAGAGCACGTACAAGTGCAGGGGCTGGGGGGCAGAAGGAGAGGGAGAAAGAAACTCAAGCAGACTCCTTGCTGAGCACGGAGCCCACCAAGGGGCTCGATCTCATGACCCTGAGATCAGGACCTGAGCTGAAATCAAGAGTCCAACGTTTAACCAGCTGTGCCACCCAGGAGCCCCATGTATGATCATCTCTTTAATGTCTACTTTTTCCAGGCTTTCTCACCTAGGGTTCCTCATCTGAATTGCAGAACCCAGAAAATGTATTGCAAATTATCTTCTCAATTATCCCCAAGAAATTTGACCTTAAGCAATTGAGGCACCCGGTTACCTAGTTTATGTGAGGTTGTTATTTGTACATCTGAAGTCTGCAGGACAGGCAATCAGCCAGGGGAGATGGACATGAGCTAGGAAAAGCAAGGTCAGACTAGATCCTATAAGACTGACCTGGAACTCACATTGGTCGGTCACCATTTCCAAGCCTCAAGCCTTGAGGAAGGGGTGTCCTGAAGGCAGAACTGGCTTCTTGTGTATGTGGCCTAAGCAACAACTCAGAGTCTCCTGCTTAGAAAGATTTCATGCTTGGTTTCATGCTCTGCTGGTACCACCTTGAAATTCTTAATGATATTTGAACCAGGGGCCCCATATTTTCATTTTACACTGGGCGTTAGAAATTATATATTCTGTTGTGCCTGCTGGAGAGGCTGGTGCTCCTCAACATGCACCTGGCTCAGGAGCTGGAGAAACAGAAGCAGAAGATCCAGCAGGAGACTCCCATGTCAACCAGATGAGCCAGCAGGTGAATGGCAACATGTGTCATATGCTATGGTGCTTCATGCCTAGCACTGACCTCCCCAGTGAACAGGAATATGGCCGTTCCTTCATTTATACCATCCAAATCTCACTCAAAAAATATCTCCAGTGGGCCAACACTAACTTGGAGCTATGCAGGGAAAGGAATTGCTGAAAATGTAATATAAGCTTAGTTAAGTTGGCACACTAAACGCTCACCATACAATCAAAACCATTTCAATCAAATCCAGTGGGATGCAGTAAAACAGAATGGAAAGAGCCACAAGACCTGAGTTCAAAGCCCAGATCCATCACTCACTGATCAAAAGTTTACACAAGTTATTTAATCTTTGAGGTTCAATTTCCTCACCTATAAAATAAATATAGCAAAACTAACTTGCAAAATCAGTGAGAATTTGATGAAACATTGTTAATATACTTCCACCATTTAAAATAAATAAATAAAAAATAATCTGAAACTTTCTGCATTCCTAAGTAAAACACATAGACAAATGAACAACTTAAGAGAATGACGTCTGATACTTGGTTGAGAGGACTGGGGCTCTTTTTTTGCTACTGTTTTAGCCAATAGCAGCAGCATCCCAAATCTCCCCCGGAAGACCCCAAGTGATAGAAGAAAGTAAACATACTCCTTCAGGGGCTTCTCACTCACTAGCAGTACAAAATTCGGTGGTCTTATTTCATCTTGAACAATCTATGGGACTTGTGTCTTCTGTGCTGTAATAGGGCTGTATTTGTTTTAACATAAAAACAATACCTTGTATGACTTATGAGTGAAATCACTTACCTCTGTCCCTTAATTCCTCAAGCACAGTGAATGTTACAAGAAAGATGCAACCTTCCGCTTGGCACCTCCGCAATGATTCTGATGACGATGAAGAGTAGCCAACTCTACTGAACACTTAGTATTAATCAGATGCTACATGAAACATTTTAAATGGATTATCTAATTTCATCTTCATAACATCTTCATTTTGTTAAATAGAAATCAGGAAACTAAGGCTCTGAGCTGTTAGGTAGCTCTTCTAAGATCAAAAGACTGGGCTCACAAGTGGTACAACTGATCACAAGCCTGGGATCTCAAGTCTACATTTATAACCACCATTCAATACTGTCTCCCTGAAAAGACTCAGTGCTAAGTTTAAGAAGCCCAGTAAAGCGATCTAACTAAAGTACAATCTATAATACGCATGTGAAAGAAAGCCAATCCACAAATAATCACTCTTAAAACATACATGTGGCAAATTTGAGAGTCCGAAGTTTATCTATTGGTACTCTCCAAATAGGAAAATGGTGGGTGGGCAAGTGAGAAAGAAAAGGGAACAGATGGGGGTTGAGATGAAGGAAAACAGAAAGGGAGAGATGAGAGAAATTCACTAAGAATTTAGAACGAGCACATTAAATTCGATAGGTCTGGGTGCCTTTCCCCAGTTGCAAAGTACAGGTCTGGCTGACAAGTAATTGCATCAAAATCCAGATATTTTGAGTATGTTTTGGTGAAAAAAGAGGCAACCACTTCCATCTCCCATTCTCAAGGAATGAGAAGTACAGAAACTCTGGAGTCATGGTTTCTGGAGCCTTGATTCCAGCTCTCCAAAGAATCAAAACCAACAAGGCTAACGTGAGACTGTAAAGAACCACTTGGGCATAATACTCTCAACAAGTAAATGTGCCTCCTCCTAAAAGCCCTAGAAGATCCCAGGAGACAGAACCAGTGACTTCTGACCTATTCCAGTAGCAGAAGTTACAGCAGCTTCCTTCAGCATCACTGAGGCACTAACTCATCACTTTCCCAGTGCACAGATCCTGGAGCCCCGCAAGGCTAGGATAGTATTTTAAAAGTAAAATAAACTGCTATAATCCTCATAACATCCAGCACGCTACTTTGCTCTTAAAAAGCATGTTGAATAAGTATATGTTAATCAGCAGATGATGGCACTTCTCACACAGACAATTGAGGGAGGCAAAAACTACTCCAAACCAAAACTGTGCTTAAAATATTTTTCAAATTTAATAAATGAAAAAGTGGCTAAAAGCCATTGCATTATGAGAAAACATGTTCTTAATATAAAAGATAGTTTGCCAAGCATTCCAGGTTTATTTTAATTCAAAAACGGGATTAGACATTTAAAAACATGATTTTTTTTTTCTTTGCCATTCTGAACATCCCCAAGGGGTAGAAACTGTTCTGGTGTCATCTTCCTGTCTCTATTCAGTGTGTTTTATCAGTGTGACTCAGACAGAGAATGTCCTTTTCGAGATGGGATTACTTTGGTCTAAAAAGAGAAAATCTGCAAAGCTGTGACGTTTCTGGCTGACTTGGGAGGATATTTTTTTTCCTTCTTTTTCTATTCTCATATAATTTTTTTTATTATTATGCTATGTTAATCACCATACATTACATCATTAGTTTTTGATGTAGTATTCTATTCTCATATTAACAATCAGTGACTCTCTGTGTGTTTTTTTAGGGTACTTTTTCTCATTTGGTTATGGTGAACCCTACAACCCTTCAAGATTTTGTTGTTTGTACTGACCCCCTTTGATCTATCATTTTTGGTATAATTGCCAACCATTTTTCTTCATTCTGTGATATTCAGCGATGATACTGTATGTAAGACTGAGTTCCACAGTGGAAAGTCAGTATGAATCAATATAATAGGTGCCCTGATATGCTCCACTGTACTATTTTTTTCCTAAATAAAAGAACATTCTTGCCACATTGGTCAATGGTAGTCACGTAAGGTGGCTTTGGGTGGATTCCGAAATCTGTAATTTGAATACCCCACAGAAGCACTGCTGTATGCACTATTCACTCTACCTTGAATGTTCTTGCTCAATTTCCCAGTATTCCAATCTTTCTGTCCTTCACGGCTTATATGCGCCAGTCCCAGGAAGCCTTCCCAGATACCCCCTTTACCAGATTTGTGCAGTCTGTGGCAGCTGGAATTATTAATACTATATTACCGATCTGCTCTAACTGCCCTGAAGCGGAATTCTTAAACATTAGCCTAGGTTCCCGGGCCCTTCCCACTTCCTCCCCCTTCACATCCCCCTTGTACCATCTCCTGTCCCAGGTGCCTCTGAGAGCAGTGCATTGCCCCTTTTAACTTCCATGTGAATTTATTACCCAGACTAGAGGTTTGAGCAATGAGTAATGCTTCTTTAATTGTTCTTTCTCTCTCTTTCCAGAGTCACTATTTTCAGTCCCAGGCCAGCCCCCAAAACTGATTTTTGCTAAGTGATCAAACGGACTCTGAGGAGAAAATCCACAAATAATACCTGGATGTCAGGTTAGTAAACCTGCAGAGGATTATTTTTAAATTCCATCAAGATGATGCAAGTTTTCTAACTAGAACCCATTTATAATACCAGTCTTTATCGAATACGTTTTTCATAACTGAAATTCCATTGTCATTAAGCCACTGTCTGAAATATTAACCCCTGATCATTCTGGATTAAAAATACTGAATGAAAGTGTAAGGAGACATTTTGGTTTCTTTCATTAAAAAAAATAGGGTTGTATCATGAACTATTCTTAATGTAAGGCTAAACAATGACAAAATGAAACTTTATGGAACACCTTTTTTAAAAAAAAACAGATTGCTTTCTACAACAAGACTTAGTTGTTTGAATAACATCTTTCTATAATGGCAAAAGTTTAAAAAAAAAAAAGCACAATTACATGATGCACCCACGTCTGGGGCAAAGGGCAGGTAGAAAGAAGAGGAAAGACAGGGAAAAAGGAAAAAAATAACCACAAAGGAACATTAGCTCTAAAATCCTAGCACACAGATCCCCAGCTATTTTATCTTGACTTCATTCTCCACCTTATTTGGCCCTCAACATAATGCAACCACAGAATTCAATTTTTGGCACAACTTAGAACTATTTGGCTCAAAAGCATTTCTCGTCGATATAAATTTCAGTTAACTTTTTAACTTCTTTTTTACTTAAGAACCTTTGAAAAAATATACCAGTATAATTTATTAAGCTGTACGTATAAATACAATCTATAAAACATATTTAAACTTTGATTTCAGTGATTCTCTGTTGTCTGCTAGATTTTAAGTTCCTTGATAATGAGGGCATTTCATGTATCTTTCCACCTCTAAGAAACTGTATGGCAAGTAGTCATGTTTAAAATCATTGACCTACTCCCTGGCTTATTTTGAGAAGCCTTGGATTGTACTCTTAAATTGGTTATTATACAACACAAACATCTTTAAATACTTAGTCATGGACAAACTGAGTAGTTTTATCAGCGTCACTAATATAAATGTAACTCCCAGAAGTATAACTGAAAATTATTTTTAAATCTGCCCTGAAAAGTAGACTTATTATTTCCCCCTTTCTATTAACATTATCAAGAAAAAACCTCCTTATTTGGATTCCAAGTATGAGACCGTGAGCTTTCAGACTGACCATGACCATGCTTGATGTCCTCAATGCCCAACCCACTTGTTCAGCAAAGAGAAGGTACCAATAAATGTTCTCAGTTAAAAATAAAGATTGACTGCACATCATATTAGGTATATGTTAGTTGAGATAAAAGTAACAATATGGAATTTTAAATTTATATTCTTTCTGAAACAACTTGGTGCTCTCATTTTCATCTTCAGCAAAGACCTATGTGCATTAGCAAAAAACGGGTGTTTTTGCTTGCAGTGCAATCAAGAATTGAGGCTCATTGGAAAGTGGATGAGGTATGGCGGGACTATTTCTATTGGAAATCAATGCCCCTTAAGAAAATAATGCAGTAATGTATATAAATCCAGATATTCTGCCAGGCGACTCAAATTCCCTTAAACTTCACACACAGACAAGAAAGGTCTGATTGAACAGTCTGCAGGAGGCTGTGAATTCTGTCCCCTGGCACCAAGTTGTAAACGCATTCACGTTACATATTTTCAGATGGTCACCTTCAGTGGGAGAAAGAGAGAGAGAGAGAATGATAATATAATGTCTTGCTATGGCAAGAAAAATTCCTTGCTGCAAACACTGGAGGTAGAAAATTCTCACTGTGTAAGAGGCATGGTTACATAACATTCCTGAAACAGACGAACCATGAATTCCAATGAAAGCTTCATTCTTTCAGAATGCCATAAGTACTAGAAGTTAATTTATGGACTCGCTTGAAGTACAGATGCTCAATCTGAGTCCCCTGACAGCCTCGCTATTTTAAAAGCCAGTTAGATCCCAGTGCTCTTGAAGATGGAGAGGCAGCAGAGAACCACCTTCCCTGGTTGTCTGATCAAGATTCCACATGAGTGGAGATACCACTTTACCGGTTATTGTGTCTAATGAGTAAATTTGCAAACTTCCCACTTTGAATGAGTTGTGTGCATTTATTTTCTACAAATGAAGCGATCTGGTAAAAGGTTTTCTAATTTAGCCTCATGTTTTTTTACACATTTTCAGACAAAGCAAGGAAAAACAATCTTTAAAAACTGACTAATGGATTCTATTTTTTTTTTTTTCTGTTTTTGGCAGGAAGGTAAGTGAAATAGTGCAGGGGGTTCTTTGTGAGGTTTCTCTGCCCGTTGACAATTATTTCACAAAGATACCCCAATCTGCATTTCATATCTTTAGGTTATTGACATCCATAGGAGCTGTCTAGCAGTTTGAGACTGGCTTTTATCTTTTCTTAGCATTTGGAGTCTACACTGGACAATGACAGCAGTCCCAGCCTCACTGAAGCTCATCAAACTGTCTCATTCACAGTGATGACTGAGTTGGATTAAACCCAAGGACTCGGCTGCTGGTATTAACCCATCAGACGTTGCAGGCCCTCAGCCGCTTTAATCATTAGGGTGGGATTAATAGGTTTGCTCTGCCACAGCCTCCATGCCTAGGAAATCACGCCAGGAGAATGTGGACGCTTCAACGGGTCGAGCTTTAATCACACCAGGCAAAACATGACAGTTTGGAAATTAACTCAGGAGGATAAACTTGGAAAGGAGATTAAAATAGCCTGGGTGTTTATCAACAGATTGTACACTATGAGCCAAGCAGATTTCCCAAACTCCTAGTGAGAACCCCTGTGGTTGGTGCCCTCCATGTTCTTTCTTTGGAAATAAACAATGAAGAGTTTACACAGGCACATCAAAAGTAAGACAGGTAAGTAGCTAATAGGGTTATAGGTAACAATCCTACACATTTCAGGGAGAACAAACACTCAGATCAAGACAGCATCGGCAGGTTCTCCAACAGAATTTAAAATACTTTCTGCTCCAAGTCTGCACATGTCCAAATAAATCATGATGCACTTGAGCTCCACTGGACTCCTTTTTTTTTTTTTTTTCCCCTTCCTGGCTGTAATAAGCATGCTTGATTGTCAGGCCCTGCTGTTCTTAGGGCCAAATCAAAAATACAATATTAACTTCTTTCAAAGATGCAGTCACCAAAGCAATAGAAGAATGCAAATAAATCAATTCTGCATGCTTAAGCCCATCTCCCTTTCATGCAAGCCTGGTGATAGAGAGGGCTTCTTTTCTCCTGACTCTGCCTTATCATTTTGAGGTATGAAAAATAGATTGTGTCACAGTAATGAAGCACAGGAAAAGGGAGCTTGTTATAAGCTGATTACAGTTTAGATTGAAGGACTGGTTCTCATTAGCTATTTTAGATTGGACAGCATCCTTGAGCTGTAGTAATTACTGAAAGTAATTTTTGAAAGGGAGGGTGGGGCAGCTGGTGCAAGGAGAGACTCAAACAGTTGCATGGGGATTGGAACAAGTGGTGGGGGGGAGAGACCTGCAGCCTGCCAGGTTGTTATTACCCCAGCACTAGGGCAAAATGACGCAGCTGTGCCTGGCAACTTTCTTGTTAGGCTTTCCGGCAATGAGCGAGCGCTTTGCATGGAGGAATGAATACAGCATAAGTGGTAAGAGGCCCTATTGAAAGTTCAAGTGGGCAGGGTGACTCCCCGGAGCTATGCCATCAACACACAGAAGCTCAGTTTTCATCCCATAATAAAAGTGTTGAAGGCAGGTTTCATTGCTGGTTACAGAAGCAGACTTAAAAAGCAGATGCTAAGTGATGGTCAAGGTAAAATGACCTATTTTCTTGCTTCATTAAGTGGATATGAGAACTTGACCGTTTCCCTGGTCCAAATAGGATGAACATGCAACTTTACCAGTCTTGAAGTTACGCTGGGAAAAATCTCTGCATGTGTTGCTCCAAATGCATGTTTTTGATCCAGGATTTTCTTCAGTACAAGATAGAATTTTCCGGGGAGAAGTGTGCTGTTTGTTTGCATTGTTTGTTTCTTCACTTGAGGAGACCCGGAATTTGGAGGTTTGATTTCAAGCTCTAGACCTGCCCCTAACTAGACCTCTTGGGATAAGCCATTTAACCTCTCACTGTGTCTGGGAAATAAAAGGAGCAAATTCAATGTTTCCTAGAGTCCCTTAAAATTACTGACTTCTAGGATTCCAATTATTGTATCTTTGACCTAATTTATTGAGAATGAGATAAAGAATACAGAAAGAAAAAAAAAGTATTTTCTTCCAAATCAGGGAATAAATTCTGCATAAGATCGAGATGAAACTTCCTTACTCCAGAGCACAAGAGATCTGGGCTGCACTTCGATGGGAAAATAAGGAAAATATGTGGGAGACTTTTTATGTATCGATTCCCAAAAATGCTGCAATGGGCAGATGGAGACTTTGAGCTCTAAAAATGCCATGTCACATGCCCATGGTGACACAGCTCACAAGTAGAACGACAGGAGGTGATAGATAAGACTGCCCACCTGCATGGGCAAACCGGCCATGAAACAGTGGCACAGGGTCACTGCAAATGGCAGGAAGAATGGATAGCCGCTTTCGTGGACTTATTTGAGCAGCATCCAAAGACTTCTCTTTTCTAAACACCCCTGAAACTCTCCGAATGTTGCCTGAATTCCCTCCACTAAAGCCCTTCCTTTGGGTTAACAAATGCACCCTCTCTAGAAAGCCCTGATTAAAATACAAATGTGTTACCTGGGAGGAATAAATTCATTAAGCCATTAGTAAAAATTAACAGTCTTTATAAAATTAACAGCCTGGATGTATCTGATTAGCCAGCTGTCATTCAGCGGAAAGCAGATATTAAGGGGAGAATATGAAGCTGAAGTTTCTCCTTTGGAGAGGAGATCCAGGAGACTCAGGACACTGCTGGAAGGGGCAGGTCCAAGTGCATGCCCTTGTTAGGGTTCCTGAGCAGCTAGACAGCAGCGGAGGCAAGAGGAACCTCGGGTTGACTTGTGGGGCTGGCAAGGAACAGGTGGGGAACGGAAGATGAAAAACAGAGAGGATTTCTGTGGTGGGGGAGGAGGGCCGTGGGGGGGCGGTTCACGTTGTATCACTCGACTCTTGCTACAGATTGAAAGCAGCTCTCAAGATTCAAGGCCTTTACGTACATCATTATTATTAGAGAATTTTAAAAATTATTTAGTCCAGTGACTTTCAGATTAAAGGAACTGAAAACTACCCCCACATCCAAACCTTTGAAATAGAGGAGGCCCACTTCTGTGTTCTGTACTGGGCTCCTATGCAATATGTCGTTTGAAGAATGGATTCAGATGCTAAGAAAGAAAGAAAAAAGTATACGAAGGAAGGAAGGGAGGGAAAGAGGAAGGATGGAGGGAGGAAAGGAGACCGGGAGAGAGGAAAAAGGAGGGTGAGAGCAGGAAGGACAAGGGCGAGAAGGAAAAGAAAGGGGAAATCAATGATCTAATCCAGCAGTTGGCAAACCTTCTCAGCAAAGAGCCCGATAGTAAATATTTTAGCGCTCACAGTCCACCAGTCTCTGTGGCAACTACATAATTCTGCATAAACAAATAGATATGGCTGTGTTCCAATAAAATTTTATTTACAAACCAGGCAGTGGTTGGCCCCTGATTCCAGGCCAAGCTCCCTATGGCCTTACAGCTAAAGAAAATGAGGCCCAAAATGTTAAGAAATTGCCCCAAGCTACTCTGGCCTTCTTCTCCAAAGTCAGCGTTCTTTTCTATAGAATCTCAAGATGGACTTCCTTGTGTTTAAAGTATTAGTTACACATTGAAAGGTGTTCACAGACCCCTGAAAATACGGGTCTGAGTTCAGGCTATCCTTCCAGAGAAAGGACAATTTGAAGTTAAACTGTGGAGTCACCGCACAAGGGCAAGGAGAGAGGCTGGCCCTAGAGGAAACCCCTGAGGAAGAGCAAGGAGGGAGGTCTGCCCTGAGACACATTTGGGGAATGCCTAGTCCGTGGTGCCCTAGGAGAAAGCGGAGCCAGTTTGCGTGTGCGCACACACAAGCGGCATTCATCTCTCACAGAACATGGGTAGAAACTGAGGGTCAGAGCTCTAAAACACTGCTCAAATTCACATGGTTGGGAAGTAAGAGCCAGGATCTGAACCAGTTACATTTCATCTTTTGTTGTTGTTCTTGTATGAAAAATGGCAGAAGGGCACCTGGGTGGCTCGGTCAGTTCAGCCTCCAACACTTGATATCGGCTCAAGTCACGAACTCAGTGTCCTGAGATCGAACCCCTAGTGGGGTTCTGTGCTCAGCTGAGGTCTGCTTGAGATTCTCTCTCCCCCTCCCCCCTTGAACCAGCCTCTCTCAAAAAAAAAAAAAAAATGGTAGAAAAGTCTAAAAACAATTTTGCCTGAGGTTTATTATCATATTTCTCTTCACATATCATTACATTAACCACCTGATATTAACAAGGAAGAACATCTTTTAAATGTTATAATTACCTAAGAATTATATAATAGCCCTAACTTTAAAACTTCAAGTGTTCAGCTCCATTCTTGCTTTCCCTTTCATGCACACACACACACACACACACACACAATTTTTTTTTTTTGCTCTGTGTGTCTTTTACTTTCATTCTGTCTTTCTCTTCACACGCATGGGTGTGTGGCATGTCCTATAAAATAATCCTCACCTAAACAAACGCAGCAGCCTGTCAACTGGTCTCCCCAGACCCTCTCAGCTCCTTGTTTACTCTGAAAGCACAATGATCTTGTGTAAATGATTCACTGCTTTCCCTTGGCCCTGAGCATAACTTCAGCATGGCCTCCAGGCCCTACTGCGGATGCCTCTCCTTGCATCCCTGGTCTCCTCTTCCCAATTGCCCTTTCTCTCTGCCCTCCGGTGACACAGGCTTTCAGTACCCCAACTGAGGCTTGCTCCCATTCTCCCCAAGGCTGTTAAACCGTGTCACTTGTGGTAAAGCTCTTCACACCTACCAGCTTGCCCACCTCCTCTGGCTCAGCTAAACCCTATTCATTCTTCAGATCTCAAGACAAGGGAGGTGTCCTAGGGCCACACTCGCTGATTCCCCAGGCTAGGCCATTCCTCACTGTGACATATCACATAGCAACCAATAGCACTGCCAAATTTGAAATTACATATGCATTAGCATGATTATTTATTTTTGGGCCCCCCATGAGACTGAAAGTTCCAGAAAGGCAAAGACCACGTTTGTTTTTCCTAATCCCGAATTCAGTACAGGGTCTGACATAAAGGAGGCAAACAAAAACCATTTGTTAATTAAATAAATGAAAACCCCTGCGAACTTAACCTCTAAATGCTCACTACTGCTGTTACAAATCTCTTCACCAAATGCCGAGACAATTATAAAATACATTTTAAAATGCATTTTTAAATGCCTTCCTTCCTAATACCAGGTGGTTAGTATATAAAAGGAAATCAACATATGATGAAAAGCTTCAGGTAAAATTGCCTTAAAGGCTTCTCTATCATTTTTCATATAGTAACAACAAAAACAAAAAGATGAAATTTAACTTCTTGACATAATCCCAAGCTACTACAAAAAAATTATATTGCCTGAGAGAGTTAACCTTTTTTTTATCTTTCTTCCTTACATGTCACTAGATGTTTCCTGGGAGAATTCAAACTCCTGTGCACAAAAGCACAGTTCATGGTGTACGGTCTATCAAGGTGTACAAGAATGCACAAAGCCAGAATCAGAGATTGATCAAAAAAACTCCAACAAGAGCTTTCTCCACCAACAGTCCCTAGAGCCGTGGGCCCAATGAGCCCCACTCCACCTTTTGCCCTCTAGTTAAGGCAGGTCCTGGAGCTGTGCCTTAAATATCTGTGCCTATTGGAACTTTCTACAGAGATCCCTCAATGGAATTTTATTGTTCAGCATTACCCCAACATACAGCTTGACTTTATGAGTTTAGGTAGCATGTCTCGATATGATTAATTTTAGTAACTGCCTTTTCTAAACACCTACACCTGAAATTAAAATACTAAAGACAGGGCATCCTCAAGTCACTCCCCAATGAGCAGATGGGCCCCATCGTGCACAACCATGGACTATATGAAGCAACAGATTGTGCATCTTTTCACAAATCCTCAAATTAGAAATTCCATAGCATCACAAATTTCAAGATGAAGTCTGTTTTCCCGAGGAGATTTTTGTGCTGACCTGATGCCAGCCTCCAAACCTCCATCTCTAAGGGGGTACTTTGCAAATAAAAAGTGTTTACAGGGCTCCTGGGCGGCTCAGATGGTTAAGCGTCTGCCTTCGGCTCGGGTCATGATCCCAGGGTCCTGGGATCGAGTCCCGCGTTGGGCTCCCTGCTCCTTGGGAGCCTGCTTCTCCCTCTGCCTCTCTCTCTCTGTCTCTCATGAATAAATAAATAAAATCTTTTAAAAAAAAGTGTTTTACAATCTATTTAATTAGCTATTGCTCACAACCATGCTAGCAATTCAGATGACTGTTATTTGTATTTTATGATTGCATTAACTTGCTCAAAACATGCCCTGGACAATTTCTTAGTGTCTGATTTCACACTAGTTCGATGGGGCTAGAGACAGTGAGCCAGAGGAGGGACCTGTTTGCAGCAATGCATCCCACTTCCTCCTAGGACCACACCACCGTACCAAAGTATTTGCAGTGGACCAGGGACCTGCATGCCCCTTGGCATTTGCAAGAGATGAATGCATAGGATCTCTACTTTAAACACCTGCTAATCCCATAATTAACATGCAGATGGAAGTCTGAAGGCACCTGTCCAAGTACCTCTGTTCTGGCAAAGGAGGAGATGCACCTAGTCCAACAGAGAATGGGGAACTTGCTGAAAGGGCCAGAAACCTCAGTTTCAGGGAGTAGCCTCTCCTACTGCATGACTCAGATGTCCTTGTGTAGGTTTCTCAAGCTGAGAGACAAATGGAGGATCTAGAATGCTTGCCAATACATAAAATGTGGAATTTTTATTCACTGGAATGGTAATCAGAAGTTCAAAGCAATCAATTAAGTTAACATGAGTCAACATGGAAAAATCTTGAAAACAAATTGTTGACTAGAAACACAACGTAGAGAACACCATCTATAGCTTGATACCATTTGTGTAAAAGATACCATAGGCACACACATGAAAACCATGATATTTTCTACATATGTAAATATGCATGTGTGGACTATGAAAAAGTGATTTGGGTACATATCAGTTTGAATTCTTTCAGGAAACCTTTAGGACTATTCTAAGGGAAAAGTGGATAAATATCTTAGGAAGCCTGTTTTTTCCTAGTAGTTTGAGAATAAGTCAACTGGCTAAATTTACCTTTTGTTTGGGACATATATATATATCCAAATAAATATAAAAGCATAACATAATGTATATTTATCTATATTTGTATAATAGCATATTTTTATATATGTATATATTTGTATGTAGTATAGGTAGTATGTAGTATATAGTAGTATATATTTATATACCATACATATATAATTATTTTAAGAGCTAAAAGTATATATACTAAATTCATCAGAGTGATTGATCTGGGGAAAGGGTTAAAACGGATTGTCAAAGAGGTCATCTATGGGCGCCTGGGTGGCTCCGTCAGTTAAGCATTTACCTTCAGCTCAGGTCATGATCCCAGGGTCCTGAGATTGAGTCCCACATCGGGCTCCCTGCTCAGTGGGGAGTCTGCTTGTCCCTCTCCCTCTGCCTGCCACTCCCCCTGCTTGTGCTCTCTCTTTCTCTGCAAATAAATAAATCTTTCAAAAAAAAGAGGTTATCTATATAATTCATGACCAATGAAATTATAAAAACAAAAAGAATAAAATAAGAGTAGTAACAGTAGCTAATGTAATCATATTAATAATAATAATAATAGGGACACCTGGGTGGCTCAGTTGGTTAAGCGACCTTCCTCGGCTCAGGTCATGATCCTGAAGTCACAGGATCGAGTCCCACTTCGGGCTCCCTGCTCAGCGGGGAGTCTGCTTCTCCCTCTGACCCTCCCCCCTCTCATGTGCTCTCTCTCTCTCATTCTGTCTCTCTCCAATAAATAAATAAAATCTTTAAATAATAATCATAATAATAATAGAATAATAATAAGAAGAAGAATAGTATTGACTTCTTATTATAAACCAGGCCCTCTTCTAAATGTTTGGCATGTTTAAATTCATTTAATCATCACGCAACTCCATGAGATAAACACTATCATTATACCCATTTTGTAGAAGAGGTGATCAAGCCCCAGGGGGTAAGTTTCTGCCCAAGAGCAGACAAATAGTAAGTGGAAGAGCCACGTCTGAGACTCCGGCAAACTGCTTCCAGCCCTGTGTTTATCCACTGTGATCTGAGTGGCCCCTGAAACTGATCTGACTCTCCAGACGCCCTGCCAGCTCTCCTAGGAGAGAGACCATCCCATCATCTGAGTGAAAGTTGTTGGAATAGGTGCATCTTGATTCTACATCAGATGACAGATCAGAATTCATTCATAGAATACTGCTCTCAACTTACTCCCCTGCACAGAGGAAGTCAGAATCAAAGCAAAGGGCTGCTAACAAGGCAGAGAAAGCCCAGCCTCCTAACATTCAGGGGAACCAGCCTCTCTTTAAATAACTCATCAAGGTTCATGGATTATTGAATGTTCTCCAGATCCAAAATCTATCTATCATCTGTCTATTTATCTATCTATCTATCATCTATCTATCTATCTATATATAACTAGTACTTTCTTTTTTATTTCAATGTATTTCAAAATTGACTGAAGATACTGACCTGACTTATTTATGTGGTTTTTTCTTACTCAAGGCAAAGGTTGAAACTGGTAAGACTCAGATTGGTAACTCAAAATGCAATTATCTGACTCAAAGATATAAACAACATAGGATTTCTTTTTCCCTTCTTTTTTTTGTGGCTAGGTTTTTCAAAGTCACTGAGCTGCCAACCATGGCAAGCATGCATCCATTTTTCTGCCTTTCCCCAAATTCCAAAAAGCTAACATAACTGAACTCAAAAAAAAGAAGAAAAATCAAATCAAAACAAACAAATAAAAAACAAAAACAGCCCAAAGAGAACAGGACAAATGATCACAGTAGATGAGAGATTGTATTAAAGGTTAGGAAGAACAAAAGCAGATATAGGGAAAGAACCCATGGCTTAGAAAGGAGGATTCCAGAGGGCTCGCCCGGCTCAGGACGTGAGGCTTCAACCAGAGGCTTACAACAGGGAGGCTGGTTGAAAGTTTGCATTAGTTTGGAACTCTCAGACTCTTCTCCTGCTTCACAAAGCCAGGTTCCCCCCAGATCCCAGTGATCTAATTATGGTAGAAATAGAATCTGAGAGGCTCAAGATTCAGGTGCATCAAGCACAGTAAGTGTGGAGTGGGGTGGAGGGTAATATCCAAATCAAAATGGGAGAAAAAATGAAAGTCTGTGCTGGATGGTGGGAAGCCAGCCCCATCTTCCAGTTCAATATCCCCAGGCAGAAGTTTCCTCTGGAAAAATGGAAGCACCCCTGGACAAAGATCAAGAACTGGCAAGCGTGGAATAAGCTGGTGCCTCAGTGCAAAGCTAGCCTGCTGCCCGATGAAGCTGCAATGGTGCACAAGCCCCACCCAGGCATAGAGATCTCTCTGTATCACATTAGCCTTGCACTTTGATATGAACAGAAACCAAGGGCCATGAGACATTTGTGAAAAGCCTCTGATCTGACAGAGGGAGACTAAATCAAATAAACAAGTATATGCACAAAACACAGGGCACTATTGAAAGGAGCCAGAATGGTGCAGAAAGCCAAAGAAAACTGAAAACATACACAAACACCCCCAGAGAGAGAAAAGAAAGCACTGCACCCATAAAACACAAATTGCTGAGAAGAAGGGCCAATCTGAGAAGAAGCAACAGTTCTTGAAAGTTAAAAATAAAATAGCCAACGGGCGCCTGGTGGCTCAGTCTGTGAAGCGTCCGACTCTTGATTTCGGCTCAGGTTATGATCTCAGGGTTGCGGTACGGAGCCCCTGCTTGGGATTCTGTCTCTCCCTCTCCCTCTGCTCCCCCACCCCCAGCCCCGTTAGCACACCTGCTCTCTTTCTCTCTTAAAAACAATAGCTAAAAGAAAACGTTTGATAAAAAAGTTGTAAGTTAAGAAATTTTCCAGAAATTTGAGCAAAAGATAGAATATAAAATAAAAATGAGGATATCAATCCAAGAAGCCTAAAAACTGGTGTTCCAGAAGGAAAGGAGTGAAAATGAACAAATTTTGAAGAAGAAATTGTCCAAGAATTAATACAAAATTTTCCAGAGCAAAAAGACATAGGTATCCAAACACAATGACTAAAAAAGCCCCATACTGAAGCACAGCCCATGAAATCTTCGAAAATTATGAACCAGAGGTTTAAAAAAAAAAAAAAAAAGCAGACCACATACTAAAAATAAAGAATGAAAAAGGGTTCTCAACAGTAACATGATGATAAAGCGAGTTAATATTTATATCCTACCTAGTACAGCATCTGGCACCTAAAATGCTCATCGAATTTGTTAAATATGTAAATGAATGGAGCGAACTCTTGTGGAAAATGGCAGTGATGTGTGTATTTTTTTAAAGATTTTGTTTATTTATTTGAAAGAGAGGGAGAGCAAGAGAAAGCAGGAGCAGGAGGTGTGGGGGGAGGGAGGAGCAGAGTACCTGCTGAGCAGGGAGCCTGATGCGGGGCTCGATCCCAGGACCCTGCCATCATGACCTGAGCCAAAGGCAGACACTTAACCGACTGAGCCCCCCAGAAGTGATGTGTTTAAGTGTTTTAAACTTATTCTGATGCACAAATGATAGAGATGTTGAAGAATCTGAAGGTATGTATCCAGCACAACCTCTCCCCACCTCCCACACTCTTCTGCCTCCCTGACTGTCCCACCATAGGTGACCATAAGGTCTCAGCCAAACAGGGGCACTATTGAGAGAGCAAGGAAGCTGCCGATAATCATGTCATGACAACAGGATAAAATAAGGCTGTCCTAGGCAACAAACATGTTGTTCCATCTTAAATTTGCTTTTTCTAAAATCTTGCTCACCTTTGTCAATGGGAAGCCCTTCCTTCAGTTCCTTGGGCCCTAAAGCTTGGAATCACCTCTGAACCATCCCTCTTTCTAATGCACCCCACATCCAATCTGTCAGCTAATCCCACAGCGATACCTTCAAAATAGGCCCCAAGTCCCACCATTCCTCACCCTAAGTAAGTGGCACCTTACTGCTTCTTTTCTGTCTGGCCTTCTTCTACCTCTGCTCATTCCAGCCACAGAGAGGCTCTTCCCAAATCTAAGTCTCATCTTGGATCTTGTTGTTCCCCCACTCAAAGCCCTCCAAGGCTCCCACCTCCCAGGGTGAACGCTGAAGGCAGTGCACCAACTGGGCCACGCACACCCAAGTCCTCTCCTACCGCGAGGTCAGCTGCTCACCCCGGCTCGTTCTGCTTCCTTGAGGTTCTTCTTTCTAGAACACATCATAAGCATGCCCATCTAAGGGATTTCATGTGTTGTGTTTTCTCAACCTGTGATCCTCACCCTCAGATATCCTTCTGAGTTACTCCCTTGCCTAAGTACAGTTTGTGTCTATGTTTTGATTCAAACATCGCATTCTTGTTTTGAATGTTTTCCCTGGAACACGATCGCGTCTTAGTTCATCTATTTATTTTGCTCGTTGTGTTCTTCCCCCAGCGAAATGTTGGCTCTATGGGGACAGCGAATTTGGACTATTTTGTTCACTGCTGGGTACCTGCAACTAGACTGCACCTCATTAAATATTCATTGACTGAATAAAATAAGAATATAAACAATATTATTTAAAATATGAAGTTAATAGTAGAGGACACAGCCAGAAGAGCTGAAGGTGGTTGCTAACGGTGGGGAGGAAGAGGGGAGGGCAGGGGATGACTGTTTTTATCATAAGCCATCTAGTAATAGCCGACTCTTAAAAACCCTTTGTTAGTTTGCTTTTTTAAAATAAATTAACCTCATGAACAAAGGTGGATTAAGTCCTGGCAGCCTAAACTTCTGGCCTTTGTGTCAGCCACACCAGGGTGTTCTCTTCAATTTCTCACAGGGGCCTGAATCCACTGAGTCCCACAGGCCCCCTTCCCCACGCCCCCACCCCCCCACTTATAGCTTCAACATGATGTGCATCTTCCTCATGACCTGCCTGCCTGCCTACCTTAGTGTTTCCACCACCGACGAAGCTCTCCGGACCCAAACGACAAGTTTCCTGGGGCTGCCATAGCAAACCACCACAGCCTGGGTGGCTTTAACAACAGAAATGTATTCTCTTTACAGTCCTAAGGGCTGGAAGCCTGAGATGAAAGTTTCAACAGGGTTGTTTGTTCCTGAGGCTTCTCTCCTTGGCTGGCCGGTGGCCATCTTCTTCCGGTGTCTTCCTGTGGTCTGAGCTCTATCTCTGGGTCCCCATCTCTTCTTCTTTTAGAGACACCAGTCATATTGGATTAGGGCCCACTCACTCGGGCCTTCATTTAATCTTAATTACCTCTCCAAATACAGTCATATCCGGAGGTGCTGGGGTTAGAACTTCAACATATGAAATGCCATCCCCATAACACAGAGCAACCCATTGAATGCCTCCAAGGTTCACACTGAAGAGGGAAAAAGAGGAGAAAGAGTGGGGCATCAAGATCTCATAAAGATTTCTTTTTTTTTTTTTTTTTCCAAAATGCACCGAACCTACCGGAACCCCTTAAAGAGACAGAGAAAGAATTTATTGTTGCGATTTAGGAAATGCTCCTCCAGTGACCTGGAAACACTCTTTTGTTGAGAACTTCTGATCTACAGGAGAATAAAGGAAAAGTTATCTGTGCAGGATTTCTGACAATATGAAAAATAAAAATTTGCATGTGACAATGATCACCTTCTTGGCGATGAGGCAGGAACCGGGCTGCAGAGGAGGTAAATCTATAATCAGTGGAATGTACCCGTCTGGATGCCACTTCACTGTGCAGCTTTTATTATTTTTAATTTTTGCAGCTAACCACTGGCCTGACAAACAGCAGGTCTTCAAAATAAAATTTCACAAGGGCCTAGGCATTTAATTTTCTCCCCACCTTTTTGTTAACGGTAAATCTTCCCCTCAGGCCATTTGGTTAGGTGTAGAACCAGGGAAAGCCAGCGAAGAGGCATCCCCATAGGAGAACAGAGAACATGGACAGACCTAGGTGTGGAAAATAATGAAAATCAAACTTGCCCCCCAAAAATGGCTTTTCAGTATATTGAAAAGAGGACTGAATCCATCACGGACCAAGAAATCCCCTCATCAAATCCAATCTTGATTTTTACCTATGAACTGATTAGTCCCACCTGTCACTCAGCCGTTTTTATCTCGAAGGTTCGGCGTAAGAGCAATTTTGCTGTGGTTTGTCAATTCGTTGTCAGTCCACCGAGACGGGAATAGCGTTCGAGGTGGTAAGAATGAAAAAGAGAGCCACTTAAATGCGTTTGATATTGCTATTAGAAGATACTTAAATCACTTTTCAAAAGCATCAACATTTTCAAGAAATTCTAGTTTACAGCAACAATGTATTTTTATGTTAGATAATTGTGATGTCTCAGCACTGACACCTGATAACATGTTTAGTTTTATACGACTCAAACAAGGTAAAGCTTGATTCAAAAATATAGGTAACTTTAAGAATCCAGAGCCAAAATATTAATATATCTTTGTAGTCCTTAAGTATTATCCTGAGAGTGAAGCAGATTAAGAAAGATTCTGCCTGAGCAAATAAATCACTTTGGAAAAAATAACAATAATGGTTTTATGTTTTTCATTAGTATTGTACTTTTGAAAATATCCTTTCACAGCTCACTTACGTTTTATCATAATATTTTTCTCTTGTTTATTCTGCTGATACTGATTATCTTGATTTATGAACACAGCTAGAGAAGTTGGACAAGCCAAATACCTTTCCATATTAAAGACACTAAGTATGTAAAACCACTGGGTGAGGAAAATAAATTTTCCCAACCAAAGCACTGATTACGGTTTTGGTTTCATAAAACAGTAAGGAATATATGACCTCTCAGTTATCCTCTGTTGATGAGATATAATCAACATTGTTTTTGTTTTGTTTTGTTTTGTCTCCAGCAGAGCATTTATAAGTGGCCACCCTATTTAAAATAAGTTATTATAAAATGAGAAACATTTATAGAACATTCCATTAGGAGAGAAAGTTATACCCATGACACTAAAGTTTGTTTTTCCTTACATTGCATAGGCCTATCTCAAGCCCAATCTCTCCCTGATGTTTTTAAGATACGGTGTGCACTTCACACATGGATCTCCACATAACGCTCCCACTAATTCCATTTGTCAATGAAATAGAAAGTAGTCGTCCAAAAATACTGTTACTTGCCATTCACTAGTTTAACTGAATATTCAGGCTCAAATTTAGAAAAGCATCTTTTATTTACATGAGTGCTCCTCCTTGGAAATTTCATTCAGAGGAAGAAATGTACCTTATTTTTAATTTGAAGATGTGTAAAATGATTCAATATTAATCACTAATATTTAAGCGATTACTACATGCCAAGCACGCTGCAGTTGTACATACTAGACTTCACTGTAGCCCCATTTTACAGTTGAGAATCTGAGTATAAACATTAAGAATGCTTTGGCTAAAAATACAAGAAAACTTGACTAATCTGGCTGACCAAATAGATTTGATTTTTCTTCACAAAAATAGCAGTTAGACTATAATGTAGCCTAGAGCTGGTGCGCTGGCTCAGAAGTGTCATACAGAACCTGGTATCGTTCCATTGCAGCGTCCTCAGCATGTTGGAATATTGCTTCAGACTTGTTTACGTGATGGCAGTTGCAGGACTTGGCATCACGTTTTCTGTTTGTATCAGTCAAGGCTGTTCAGGAAAACAGAAGACTGTAGGTATTTTAAACTGCAAAGGGGTTTCAGTGAAGGGAATTTAGCGTTTACAGAATTGTCGGGAAGATAGTCAAGAAGCGTGGAGGTCTGCATGAACTCAGAACTGCTGGTTCTGAGTTTGCAGCCAGCTGAGGGGTTAGGAAGCAGTAGGAACCCAGAGAGTAACTGATCATGATTGCAATGCTCAGCATCAGAGCAGGTGATTTGAACGAAAACAACCAAAAGTCCGTGCTCTGCCAGAGTCCATGTATTTGCTCGCTGCTGTCCAAGGACCAATAAAATGGCTTCTGCTTCTCTTCTCTTTTCCAAATCTCCCGTGAGTACTAACTCCACGCAGCAACTCTTATTGGCAGGAATTCTGAGAGTGAGAGAGCCCAGGCCTCCAGGCGCTGCAGTGTAGGAAGGGCTCAGAAGGAAGAAAAGAGTATTGAGTTGCCAATGGACAATCCAGCCCAAGGCTCTGAGGAGCATGAAAGGCAAAGAGAAACCACCAAGATCTCCATTCCTTTTTACCAGGAGAGCAAAAGCTTCTGCTTATATTTCATTGTCTAGGACTGGGTCACCTTATGCCCTTTGGTTGCAAGGGAAGCCGGGAGAACATGCATTTAGCTTTTCTCACTCTGTGGTAGAGGCAAGAAAGAACCTCATGAACAGCATTGCAAGATAGATGGTAGATCAAGATGATATACATATGATTTTTCAATCAGAAAAGAGCAAAAAGATGTATAAATGTTAGGAGAGGAAGTCCACTATGGACACAGTGGCACGTGAAAGAAATCCTTGATATCATAATCAAAAAATTGTGAATGTAAACTCAGATATGTTGTAGTAAGCGTATAAACTGGCATAGCTATTCTAGGTGACATTCTCATGGTACTTAGTTAAATTAAGCATAGATTTCCCTTTTGATCCGGCAATTCTGTTCCCAAGTATATATTCCAAGGAAATTATCAAGCAGGTTCACAAGTGAACAGGTAAGAATATGGTCATTACAACTCTGTTAATAATAGAGGACACTAAGGGCACTTGGGTGGCTCAGTCAGTTAAGCATCTGCTTTCAGCTGGGGTCATGATCCCAGGGTCCTGGGATCAAGCCCCACATCGGGCTTCCTGCTTCTCAAGGAGTCTGCTTCTCCCTCTGCCTCTCCCCCCCTCCCCAGCTTGTGCACTCTCTCTCTCTCTCTCTTTTACTCTCTCCCTTTCTTAAATAGATAAATAAAGTCTTTAAAAAATAATAATAGAGGACACTGGAGGCAATGGGTAGGTAAAATGCGGTGGAGGGACACCAGAGCAGACTAAGAAGCAGTTGGCAGCAACATGGGTCAGTCCATGAAATATAGCGTAAAGTGAAAAATCAGTGAGAAACAGAATGAGATCTATAATCAAGTGTCATTTGTAAAAATTAAAATAACATGCAAGCAAAACACAATACATGATGATAACACATTAGGATGAATGCTTATGGTAAGAAAAATAGGAAAGGAAGTGGAGATGATAAAGAAATTAATTAACAGTCCTTAATTAATTAATTAAAGGAAAAAGGTCTTGCTTAGACCAATGATGATGATGTGCCATGAACTGAAGGCAATATGACTGATTTAACCCTAGGAAAATAAGACTAATGAAAAAGACTAAAAAATCAACTGATTTAGTAAAATAAATTGTGTGTGTGTGTGTGTGTGTGTGTGTGTGTGTGTGTGTGTGTGTTACAAATGCTCTCATAACAATGTGTCACCAAAGGGGTTCTAACGCCACATAGGTTCTGAAGGCTTATACCTTGGTTAATAAGACTCCTTTCGAAGATGAACCCCACTCCCAATGGTATTCCAGTAAACATGGGAAATCAGTTGTAATCCACCATGGAGTGCCTCCAAGGTCTGTAGGAGATAGATTAACATAATGAAAGGCCAATGAATCAGGAGCCAGAAGACACAGACACTCTGTGGGCAACATCCTCCTTTTTATTGGAAATAATTAAATGGTTCTTCTCTCTCTCTATTTTAAATTGTTCTTCTTATGAGGTTACAAGAGAAGCATTTAAAACTCTAAGGGGCAGGCACATCAGTCACAGGGAGTTTTCTACAAAGTTCTTTTAATATTCTGAGAGGAGTCCAGGGCAACTGGGTGTCTCAGTCAGTTAAGCATCGGACTTTTGATTTTGGTTCAGGTCATTATCTCAGGTTGTGAGATCAAGCCCCACATTGGGCTCTGCCCTGGGTGTAGAACCTGCTTAAGATTCTCTCTCTCCCACTGCCCTTCCTCTCTAAAAAAATTAAAAAAAAAAATCTGAGGATGTGTTAAGAGATAATGAGATATTATCTACATAGGTTTCTCAGCTCTCTGCCTGTGAGGATTTTTTATTTTGTTTCAAAAGACTAGACAGTGAAGTTCTCCCTTGCCCTCAATTAGCAGGGGAAGAAAGAGAAACTTGTCCAGTTCTGTGGACCAGCCTGTTCACCACTTCCCTGGGGGTCAGTGGAAATGGACTCCCTCTTTTATTCCAGGGGTGAGTGGCAGTGATGACATCCAAGAACAATTTTTTTTTCTCAGTTTGGATCCTGAAATGTAGGTGTCCTGTCTTCTCAAACAGAAATATTCAGTGAAGCCAGCATGCATAATTTATCATGACATAGAACAAGATAGAAACATTTTGCGGAACATGCCCTGTTTTATCTCCCCCCACTTCCTGATATTTCCAGGGTATCCCTGGAGAATCAGAGGCCAATCTCGGTGGCACACTTTCCTGGTAGCAATTTATCAAGTTCATCTCTTTCCCAGATGATGGAATGATTGCCACCTGACAAAGAGACAGCAGGAGCAGGATTTGCCAAGGATTTCCTAGCAAATCCTTAAAACCCAGTGCTCATGCAGCTTTGGACAAGCCTCTTAACATCCTTAAAGGTCCATTCATTTGCTGGAGTGGTGGGGGGTGGGAGGGATGGGGTGACCGGGTGATAGACATTGGGGAGGGTATGTGCTATGGTGAGCGCTGTGAATTGTGTAAGACTGTTGAATCACAGACCCATGCCTCTGAAACAAATAATACATTATATGTTTAAAAAAAGAAAAGAAAAGAAGATAGTAGGAAGGGAAAAGTAAAGGGGGGGGAATCGGAGGGGGAGACGAACCATGAGAGACTATGGACTCTGAAAAACAAACTGAGGGTTCTAGAGGGGAAGGGGGGTGGGGGGATGGGTTAGCCTGGTGATGGGTCTTAAAGAGGGCACATTCTGCGTGGAGCACTGGGTGTTATGCACAAACAATGACTCATGGAACACTACATCAAAAACTAATGATGAAATGTATGGTGATTAACATAACATAATAAAATTAAATTAAAATTAATTAATTAATTTAAAAAGACTGAAATATTTATAAGCAGAAGGAACCACTGTGAGACTTAACCAAGGCACTTAGGAGGGGCAGTCCAGCAGATGACAGTATTTGTAACTCCTGGAGCAACTGCTTCTAAGCCACATCTAGCCTTCACTTTTCCAAGTTGGACTAGTGTGGAAAATGTATTTCCTTGGAAAAAGAGGATATAAATCCACCCAAATGCAATGATTATAATCTATGTATTTTGCAGCCTCCTTTTGAATAGAGAAACCCACCACCATTCTCATCTTCATATCACACTGAAGCCACATTATAGATCAATATCATTAACGGAAATGAAGCCACATATGCTTGCTCTTCTTCTGTACCTTAAAATTAATCTAAAATTACACCTCACCCTTGTGTTCTTTTATTTATTAAATATTCCTATCAATGACTGAGAAGTTGTATAAACACTCAGAAATTAAAAAATATGCTGTATTATAGGGCACCTGGGTGGCTCGGTCAGTTAAGCATCTGCCTTCGGCCCAGGTCATGATCTGAGGGTCCTGGGATCGAGTCCCATATTGGGCTCCCTGCTCAGTGGGGAGTCTGCTTCTCCCTCTCCCTCTGCCCCTCACCCCCACTCAAGCTCATGCAATATCTCTCTCAAATAAATAAATAAAATTTTTAAAAAAGATATGCTGTATTTTATGACCAGTTTCAAAGTAATTAAGAGTAATTTTGCAGGGGGCAGAGGAGTAGGAGACCTGGATTTTGTCTGGTCTCAGGAATTCAGCTGGATAGGGATCAAACCATTCTGAACACCTACGAACTCAACAGGAGATCGAAGAAGAGGTAGCAACAACTCTCTGAACAGAAAAGCGACCACTTACTGAAGGTAGGACGTGCGGAGAAGTGAATCCGAGGCGATATTCGGGGGGATAGACGGCGGGGGCGGGGGTCTCCGTCGGCCGCTTCTGGCAAGTGATAGAGCCGCGGAGCACAAAATCAGAACTTTTAGAAGCCGGCTCCGCTGAGGGACGTCGCGCCAGTGGCTAAGCGGGGGGTGGAACCTTCGCGGGACAGTGTGGTCTCAGGACCCTCGGGGTCACAGAAAGACCGGGGGTGCCTGAGTGTGGCAGAGCTCCCAGGTATCGGAGCAGGGAAGCCGGCTGCAGAGACGGAGCCGAGGCGCGGGCTCTCAGCTCGGGGTGGTCATAAACTGTGATCTGCGGCCCAGTCGGGCCACTGCTCCTCCAGCAGGGACCCAACAAGCGGCAGATCCGGGGAGACTCCCCTTCCTCCCCCGGGAGGAGCGGCACGGGAGCGCACCGCAGGGATCTGCTGGGTTTGGAGACTCCACACCGAGTCGGGTGCCAGAGACAGAAACTCTCGGTCACAGGCCGGGTGAGCACGGAGTGCAGCCGGAGACCGGGGAGACGGGAGTGACTGCTTTTCTCTGGGGGCACACTGAGGAGCGGGGCCCCGAGTTCTCAGCTCCTCCGGGTGGAGATTGGGAGGCTGCCATTTTCACTCTCGTCCTCCAAAGCTGTAGGGAAAGCTTGCAGGGAACAAAAGCTCCTGAGAGCAAACCCGAGCAGATTGCTTAGCCTGGACCTACAAGGGCAGGGCAATTCCGTCTCCGGCAAAGACGTTTGGGAACCACGGCAACAGGCCCCTCCCCCAGAAGATCAGCACGAAGAGCCAGCAAGCCAAGACCAAGTTTACCGTTCAAGGAGAACGGGAGAACTCCAGCGCTAGGGAAATACTGCACATAGAATTCACGGCTTTTTTTTACCATGATTCATTAGTTTTTCAAAGTTAATTTTTTTAACTGGTTTTTTTTTTGAATTTTTCTTTTTCCCTTTTTCAACCAACATCTTATCAATCCCTTTTTGAAAAAAAAATTTTTTTATTTTTAATTTTTAGAGTCATATTCTATCCCTTCATAGTAGATACCCTTACTTTTGGGATATATATATAAGTTGTTCTCTCCTTAAAAATTTGAGATACAGTTTCTTCTAACAGATTAAAATATACCCTAAATCACTAGTGTATGGCTTTGTTCTAGTCTCCTACCTGATCACATTCTCTCCCCCTTTTTTTCTTTTTTTTTTTAATCTTCTTCTTTCTTTTTTCAAACAACTTCTTATCTTATCAATTCCTTTTATAAAATCTTTTATAATTTTCATCTTTACAGTCGTCTTCCATCCCTTCATCGTATCAACCCTTATTTTGTACATACATAAGTCTTTCTTCCTTTAAAATTTTAGGAGGCACTTTCTTCTAACAGACCAAAATACACCCAAAATCTAGTGTGTGGTGCTGATCTATGCACTAGCCTGATCATACTTGATCATATTCTGGTTTTTTGTTTTGTTTTGTTCTGTTTTTGTTTTTATCTTTTCCTTTTTCTTTTTTTTCTCTTTCTTTTTTCTTTCTTTCCCTTTCTTTTGCCCTGGTTTCAGGTCTTTTCTGATTTGTTTAGAGTATATTTGCTGGGGACGTTGTTAACCTGTTAGCATTTTGTTCTCTCATTCATCTATTCTCCTGTGGACAAAATGACAAGACGAAAAAAATCACCTCAGCAAAAAGAACAAGAGGTAGTACCATCTGCCAGGGATCTACTCAATACAGACATTAGTACGATGTCGGACCTAGAGTTCAGAATCAAGATTCTAAAGATACTAGCTGGGCTTGAGAAAAGCATGGAAGTTATTAGAGAAACCCTTCCTGGAGAAATAAAAGAACTAAAATCTAACCAAATCGAAATCAAAGAGGCTATTAATGAAGTGCAATCAAAAATGGGGGCACTAACTGCTAGGATAAATGAGGCAGAAGAGAGAATCAGCAATATAGAAGGCCAAATGATGGAAAATAAAGAAGCTGAGAAAAAGAGAGATAAACAACTACTGATTCACGAGGGCAGAATTCGAGAGATAAGGGATACAATAAGAGGAAACAACATTAGAATAATTGGGATCCCAGAAGAAGAAGAAAGATAGAGAGGGGCAGAAGGTATATTGGAGTAAATAATAGCAGAGAACTTCCCTAATGTGAGGAAGGAAACAGGCATCAAAATCCAGGAGGCACAGAGAAACCCCCTCAAAATCAATAAAAGTAGGTCAACAACCCGACATCTAATACTAAAACTTACGAGTCTCAGAGACAAAGAGAAAATCCTGAGAGCACCTCGGGAGAAGAGATATGTAACCTACAATGGTAGAAATATTAGATTGGCAACAGACCTATCCACAGAGACATGGCAGGCCAGAAAGGACTGGCAAGATATCTTCAGAGCACTAAACGAGAAAAATATGCAGCCAAGAATACTATATCCAGCTAGGCTGTCATTGAAAATAGAAGGAGAGATAAAAAGCTTCCAGGACAAACAAAAACTAAAGGAATTTGCAAACACGAAACCAGCCCTCCAAGAAATATTGAAAGGGGTCCTCTAAGCAAAGAGAGAGCCTAAAAGCAGCATAGATCAGAAAGGAACACAGACAATATACAGTAACAGTAACCTACAGGTAATAAAATGGCACTAAATTCATACCTTTCAATAGTTACCCTGAATGTATATGGGCTAAATGCCCCAATCAAAAGACAAAGGCTATCAGATTGGATTAAAAAACAAGACCCACCAATATGCTGTCTGAAGAGACTCATTTTAGACCCAAAGACACCCCCACATTGAAAGTGAGGGGGTGGAAACCCATTTACCATGCTAATGGACACCAAAAGAAAGCTGGGGTGACAATTCTTATATTAGACAAATTAGATTTTAGAACAAAGACTGTAATAAGAGATGAGGAAGGACACTATATCCTACTTAAAGGGTCTATCCAACAAGAAGCTCTAACAATTGTAAATATCTATGCCCCTAACATGGGAGAAGCCACTTTTATAAGGCAATTACTAACAAAAGCAAAGAAACACATTGACAACAATACAATAATAGCGGGGGACTTTAACACCCCCCTGACTGAAATGGACAGATCATCTAAGCAAAAGATCAACAAGGAAATAAAGACTTTAAATGAAACACTGGACCAAATGGACTTCACAGACATATTCAGAACATTCCATCCCAAAGCAACGGAATACACATTCTTCTCTAGTGCCCATGGAACATTCTCCAGAATAGATCACATCCTAGGTCACAAATCAGGTCTCAACCGGTACCAAAAGATTGGGATTATTCCCTGCATATTTTCAGACCACAATGCTTTGAAACCAGAACTCAATCACAAGAGGAAAGTTGGAAAGAACTCAAATACATGGAGGCTAAAGAGCATCCTACTAAAGAATGACTGGGTCAACCAGGAAATTAAAGAAGAATTAAAAAAATTCATGGAAACCAATGAAAATGAAAGCACAACTGTTCAAAATCTTTGGGATACAGCAAAGGCAGTCCTGAGAGGAAAGCATATAGCAATACAAGCCTTTCTCAAGAAACAAGAAAGGTCTCAAATACACAACCTAACTCTATACCTAAAGGAGCTGGAGGAAGAACAGCAAATCAAGCCTAAACCCAGCAGGAGAAGAGAAATCATAAAGATCAGAGCAGAAATCAATGAAATAGAAACCAAAAGAACAGTAGAACAGATCAACGAAACGAGGAGCTGGTTCTTTGAAAGAATTAACAAGATTGATAAACCCCTGGCCAGACTTATCAAAAAGAAAAGAGAAAGGACCCAAATAAACAAAATCATGAATGAAAGAGGAGAGATCACAACCAACACCAAAGAAATAAAAACAATTATAAGAACATACTATGAGCAATTCTATGCCAGCAAATTAGATAACCTGGAAGAAATGGGTGCATTCCTAGAGATGTATCAACTACCAAAATTGAACCAGGAAGAAATAGAAACCTTAAAACAGACCTATAACCACAAAGGAAATTGAAGCAGTCATCAAAAATCTCCCAACAAACAAAACCCCAGGGCCAGACGGCTTCCCAGGGGAATTCTATCAGACATTTAAAGAAGAATTAATACCTATTCTCCTGAAACTGTTCCAAAAAATAGAAATGGAAGGAAAACTTCCAAACTCATTTTATGAGGCCACCATTACCTTGCTCCCAAAACCAGACAAAGACCCCATCAAAAAGGAGAATTACAGACCCATATCCTTGATGAACATGGATGCAAAAATTCTCACCAAAATACTAGCCAATAGGATCCAACAGTACATTAAAAGCATTATTCACCACGACCAAGTGGGATTTATCCCTGGGCTGCAAGGTTGGTTCAACATCCGCAAATCATTCAACATGATACAATACATTAACAAAAGAAAGAACAAGAATCATTTGATCCTCTCAATAGATGCAGAAAAAGCATTTGACAAAGTACAGCATCCTTTCTTGGTCAAAACTCTTCAGAGTATAGGGATAGAGGGTACATACCTCAATATCATAAAAGCCATCTATGAAAAACCCACAGCGAATATCATTCTCAATGGGGAAAAGCTGAGAGCTTTCCCCCTAAGGTCAGGAACACGGCAGGGATGTCCACTATCACCACTGCTATTCAACATAGTATTAGAAGTCCTAGCCACAGCAATCAGACAACAAAAAGAAATCAAAGGCATCCAAATCGGCAAAGAGGAAGTCAAACTCTCACTCTTTGCTGATGATATGATACTGTATGTGGAAATCCCAAAAGGCTCCACCCCAAAACTCTTAGAACTCATACAGGAATTCAGTAAAGTAGCAGGATATAAAATCAATGCACAGAAATCAGTGGCATTCCTATACACCAACAACAAGACAGAAGAGAGAGAAATTAAGGAGTCGATCCCATTTACAATTGCACCCAAAACCATAAGATACCTAGGAATAAATTTAACCAAAGAGGCAAGGATCTGTACTCAGAAAACTATAAAATACTCATGAAGGAAATTGAAGAAGACACAAAGAAATGGAAAAACGTTCCATGCTCATGGAGTGGAAGAACAAACATTGTGAAGATGTCAACGCTACCTAGAGCAATCTACACATTCAATGCAATCCCCATCAAAATACCATCCACTTTTTTCAAAGAAATGGAACAAATAATCCTAAAATTTGTATGGAACCAGAAGAGACCCCGAATAGCCAGAGGAATCTTGAAAAAGAAAAGGAAAGCTGGCGGCATCACAATTCCAGACTTCCAGCTCTATTACAAAGCTGTCATCATCAAGACAGTATGGTACTGGCACAAAAACAGACACATAGATCAATGGAACAGAATCGAGAGCCCAGAAATGGACCCTCAACTCTATGGTCAACTCATCTTTGACAAAGCAGGAAAGAATGTCCAATGGCAAAAAGACAGTCTCTTCAACAAACGGTGTTGGGAAAATTGGACAGCCACGTGCAGAAGAAGGAAACTGGACCATTTCCTTACACCACACACAAAAATAGACTCCAAATGGTTGAAAGACCTAAACGTGAGACAGGAGTCCATCAAAATCCTAAAGGAGAACACAGGCAGCAACCTCTTCGACCTCAGTTGCAGCAACTTCTTCCTAGAAACATCGCCAAAGGCAAGGGAAGCCAGGGCAAAAATCAACTATTGGGATTTCATCAAGATAAAAAGCTTTTGCACAGCAAAAGAAACAGTCCACAAAACCAAAAGACAACCGGCAGAATGGGAGAAAATATTTGCAAATGACATATCAGATAAAGGGCTCGTATCCAAAATCTATAAAGAACTTATCAAACTCCACACCCAAAGAACAAATAATCCAATCAAGAAATGGGCAGAAGACATGAGCAGACATTTTTCCAAAGAAGACATCCAAATGGCCAACAGACACGTGAAAAAGTGCTCCACATCGCTCGGCATCAGGGAAATTCAAATCAAAACCTCAATGAGATACCACCTCAGACTAGTCAGAATGGCTAAAAATAACAAGTCAGGAAACGGCAGATGTTGGCGGGGATGTGGAGAAAGGGGAACCGTCCTACACTTTTGGTGGGAATGCAAGTTGGTGCAACCCCTCTGGAAAACAGTATGGAGGTTCCTCAAACAGTTGAAAATAGAGCTACCATACGATCCAGCAATTGCACTACTACAAAGATACAAATGTAGGGATCCAAAGGGGTTGTGCACCCCAATATTTATAGCAGCAATGTCCACAATAGCCAAACTGTGGAAAGAGCCAAGATGTCCATCGACAGATGAATGGATAAAGAAGATGTGGTATATATACACAATGGAATATTATGCAGCCATCAAAAGGAATGAGATCTTGCCATTTGCAACGATGTGCATGGAACTGGAGGGTGTTATGCTGAGTGAAATAAGTCAATCAGAGAAAGACACGTATCATATGACTTCACTGATATGAGGAATTCTTAATCTCAGGAAACAAAGTGAGGGTTGCTGGAGTGGTGGGGGGTGGGAGAGACGGGGTGGCTGGGTGATAGACAGTGGGTAGGTTATGTGCTATGGTGAGTGCTGTGAATTGTGCAAGACTGTTGAATCACAGATCTGTACCTCTGAAGCAAATAATGCAATATATGTTAAGAAAAAAAAAAAGAAAAAGAAGATAGCAGGAGGGGAAGAATGAAGGGGATTAAGTTGGAGGGGGAGACGAACCATGAGAGACTATGGACTCTGAGAAACAAACTGACGGTTCTAGAGGGGAGGTGGGTGGGGGGATGGGTTAGCCTGTTGATGGGTATGAAAGAGGGCACATTCTGCGGGGAGCACTGGGTGTTATGCACAAACAATGACTCATGGAACACTTCATCAAGAACTAATGATGTAATATATGGTGATTAACATAACAATAAAAAATTTAAAAAAAACTGAGGGTTCTAGAGGGGAGGTGGGTGGGGGGATGGGTTAGCCTGGTGATGGGTATTAAGGAGGGCACGTTCTGCGTGGAGCACTGGGTGTTAGGCACAAACAATGAATCATGGAACACTACATCCAAAAAAAAAAAAGTCGGTTGGAAACCTCGAAAAAAAAAAAGAAAAGAGTAATTTTGACTCTTCATGGGTTTGCCCCGTGTACTGAATTCAGAATCTAACTCATAGTTAAGAGAAGTTAACTTCACTAGACCTTTAGTAGTCACGAGAGTGAACTCTGAGTCTGATGGCCTGGATTAGAATCGTCATTCCACACCATGCCGTGTACTCTGAGGCAAGTTATTTAACCCCTCGGAGCCTCAGGCCCATCATATGAACACAGCGCCTGGTAACTTACCAACCCTCAGTAAATAGTAGTTGCTGCGATCACTACTACTACTATTACTATCATGAGTGTCCTTTTGTTACTGCTCGCTAATACCTAGCAACACTGAAATCACTCCGAACATACTCTTGGAATCTCTAATCATGTCTCCCCGGAAACATGTTGCTTTTCTGTTCCAGTTTGTCATCAGTAGCTCTTTTTCCCAAGTTCGATCAGTATGAGAAATTTTAAAATCAAAAGAACTGTTCTCTAAATACTCTGGCCTGTGCATTGAATTGGAAGACATTGCTGTCACTTCGGAAGGGACTAACAAAGAGTAAGAGCCTCCCGTGTCCTCATTTTCACTTTGATGTGCCACAAATAAAAAATGAGCTGACGCTCTTAAAATATGAAGACACCATATTGTTGTCACTCTGCATCCTGGCACATCTGATCCCCCTCATGCTGCTCGGGCTGTGGAAGCCTTTGAAGTTAGAAAATACCATTGCCTGATCTCCCAGCACTGATAATTAAGACATAGTGTGGCAAATCAAAAGAGACATGCCACCTAGTATCTACATTCCCTTCCCAGGGGGGAGAGGGAGGGGAAAAGAAGAAGAAGAAGGAAGAAAGCTGGCTTAGGGTTGTGATTCCTAAATCAATTGGTTCTGCCTTTCGGTAGGAAAAGATCAGCAACTTCTATATTACAACTCAATCCCATCTTGCATCCCCAAATCAATTTTTCTTTTTTTTTTTCCCTATGGTTTATGATCTTTGAGTTTCTTTTTCTTAAGACTAATTTTTCTTCTAAGAAGGGAAAGGAATGCCATCTCTTAAAAAAAAATCTAATCATTTGTCTTCCTATGGGGGAAATGGATGCATTTTTATGTTATTCTTCTTTGTCATAAGCAATTGCTGTTGTGTCATAAATTTCAAACAGGTTGTGCTTCTGAAGCCCTGTTCAAATCTGAGCAGGGGACATGTGGGATATAAAGGTTTATTAGTATAAATGGATAAATAATGAATGTTGAGTCCCGGGAACCTTGTGTTCCAGCTAGTTGGCTCCAATAACATGTCATAATATATTTTTAAAAATTCAGCTAGGCAATATCTTCACAAAGATAAATTGATCTAAACTCTAATTGGAAAGGCATAGAAAGCATATTGCCATGTTCATTTCTTTACAATAAATAATTTGGGTTTACAAATTCAACTGTGATTTATTTGTAAGTATACTATAATCATCAAAATGGGTGGCAGACTTTTTTGAAAACTCACTGTTGATTATATTCAGAATTAATACCTGTTAACTCCATGGAAGATCCGCCTGAACATTATCTTAAATGATATTTCCCTGTTGTTCTCCTTCTGGTCTCTGACCTTTCTCTTTCTACCGCAATGTCATTTAAATGGAAAGATTCACCACAAACTGCACAGTGCTACAAAAAAGACTCAGAGTGATCTTTAAAGTCAAAGGAAAATCTAACTTGACAAATAAAATTAAATCCCGCCTCCCGTTTTCCAAAGAAATTTTTCGAGAATGTCAAGGTAACTGTTTCCAAATTTCAGATTGCTCAGATTATGGAACTGTTGACCAATTGTCAAAATCATAAAAAAGAAGTAAATTTTAAAAATAAGTATTAGGAATTCATTGAGTAGGATTAAAAAATGATCCAGTCATTTTCCTAATTTCTTTGTGCAAGGTCTAGGATTAGCAAAAGGGAAAGAACTCCTACAACATAAAATGTGAAATCCTTTAGAGTCCCGAGATGTTATTTTGAGCAAGGAGAAGGAAGAATGGGTAGGTGTGGGTGGGACCAGAGGGAGAAAAGGGAAGCAATATAGGAATTAATAAGCAACCAAGGGTCAATGTGTATGCAGATGAAAGTGGTGAGCTAACATGTGGTCTTACCAGTTTGTATGTCTTGTAATACTTGACTGTGTTTAAGGATGAGAGGGAGATGATTGAAGAACCCCAGACTTTAAATGGATTCCAGACCTTCATTCATATTAGTAAAGGCAGGAATGTCAGAGATGGCTCTAGGGACACCTTAACCCAGAGGAGTCAGATGTTCATAGTTGGTATGGACCTCCCACAACATGGAGGTCGCTAGAGTGACTTAAAGACCAAGCCATGTGTGGAAGCTACATTTATCGCCACTGCAGTCACTGTTTTTTACTTAATCTTGCTACAGCCTCTTATAGCTTATCATTTATAAGTACACGTGTGTGTGTGTATTTGTAATCTCATTAGATCTTCCTAGAAGTCTCCAAAGATGGTGTCATTATTATCAACCCCATCAGAAGTGACATGAGGACCTGAGGGTTTAGGGATATGCCAGAGATGACACAGGCCCCAGGGGCAGACCTTGAAACAGATCCCAGTTCTCTGATGTCTGTTTCCATCTTGTCAGATGGATTGTTCGACCTTTGAAAAAACATCACTCATGAGAGAAGCCGTGAGAGAAGAAACACTTGGGTGGGTGGAACGAAGCTGGAGAAATTAGGAAGGGAGAAATTGTATAATTTCTTCAACAATCACTTAGAGCACTTGGTCTGGGCCAGGCAGTCTTCTACTTGTTATAAACACTGATGCACCGGAGCTCATAACAACCATATAAGGTAGGTACAAAAAATAATTTCAAAATAAAAAAAAAAAAAAAAAAAAAAAAAAAAAAAAGATGTAAAAACTGAGCCCCAAACAGATTAAATAACCTGCCCCAGGAAAGGGTTAAAAAAATATAAGTGTTTTTAGTATAGTCCTCAGAAAATGGTGTTTAAAAGAACATAAGAACACAGTCAACTATGTGGAGGAGAGAGTTGGAAGACTTCTCTGGCTTAAGTAAAGAACACATACTGTGGTGCCGCACAACAGAATGGAAGTTGAACACAGTACCAGGAGGGATGCTAAAGAGCACCCCTCGCCTGGGAGGCTTCCTGGATGGGTTAGCCTCCATCCGTGTTTTATCTACCCAGACTTTGGCCTTCTGTTGAGCTTGGTGCAGTCCGTACCAAAATCAGATGGCCTCCGCATTCTTTTTCTTCTTAATCCTCAGCTCATCCTTACTTTAATCCAAATCTAGAGCTAGTTTTCCCAGTGCCTTGAAATAATTTCACAGCTCAAACTCTAACCAAGTCGCCGGCCTCTGAAACTACAAAGATGAAGAGATTACAGCCTCCCCATCAAGCAGCGGACCCCCTAGAAAGTGACTACAGACTTATAAACCAGTAATCACCACACAAACAAAAGGGGAAAAATAAAAGTCTGCTTAAGGAGCAGAAGGAGCACATCAGAGGAATATTGCTTTTGTCTTGGGCAGATTTCCCCAAGGAGGTGAACGGAGAACTTGGAAGGTAAAGGAGATGGGTGTGGAGCTGAGTGTCTTGCAGAGTGTGGTGTGCTTAGGGAAACATGCCTGGCTTGTTATTGTTTGAAAATAAGTTTGAGTGAGAGGCATGAAAAAACAGGAAGACTGAGGGAGTGGGAGGAGGCTGGGCAGGTGTGTCTGTCGTGAAGGCTGCGTGCACTGCGTGAAGCCTCAGAGGAAAAGAGAAATCATTAAGGAGATTGGAACTGTATTTTAGAATATAACTCTCATAAAAGCATGGTTCAAAAGTTTGAGGAGGAATACATGAGATGCAGGAGTCTATTTCCAGGTGAGAAATGTCGACAGCCTGACCTAAGACAGCATTAGTAGAGGATGGGGAAAACAGAAGATGGGTTTGCAACTGACACAGGAAGACACTTTAAAAGGAATAAGGGAGAGATGTAGGTTCCTGGCATGAAGATTTTGTTAGTGGGGCCACTGAAGCAGATGGCAGATGCAGGAGGGAGAGGGGGTTTGGGGATGAAGGGGACATGACGATAAGACTTTTGGCGAGGCTGAGTTTCCAGTGCCCATGAGGCATCCGAGGAGAGACATTTCATGGGTGGTGGAAAATACAAGCACATAACAGGCATTCAAAATATGTTTCTCTTTAGACGTTATCCCTCCTGAGATGACAGATGACAGTTGTTTTGGATGTATTCAACCTATTGGAATACACAGGACTCTGGAGATTCTTTTCCATGTGTATCACTGCTCATCCCACCAGGTCCCTTCTGGATGAATTTAGCTTCTGAATGAATGTGGCCAACAGCAGGATATTGGAAGATGGAAGAAAAGAGAAGTTGGATGATGAGTTTTCTTGCTCACTCCCTGCAGTGTTGCTATAAACTGGTATCCTTCATCCGAATGCCACAGTCCCTGTTAGGTGACTCCTCCCCAAGTTCATTCTCTCTCTCTGTTCCTGTCTCTGTCTCTCTGTCTCTCTCTCTTCTTGTTTCCTCAGGCCTAGTTGTAGTAACCTCATTTCTACCCCTTGGGGAACATGACTATTTCCCTGGACCTTCTCTATACCATGATCACACCATTATAAAAAGCCCCTTTATTAAACTATTTTCAAAGACTCTATTTGAATGTATCACCTTTTTCTTGCCACCCTGACTGATAAACTTGGCTTTAAGGTATCATGCCCTCCTGGTTTTCCTCTGCCTTCACTATCCACTCCATCTTACTATCCCTTGCTGGTTTCACCCCATCTTCACAATATTTAAATTTTAGAGTGCCCTGGGACTCACTTCTCAGGCTTGTTCTTTTTTCTGCGCACCTTCTGTGCCTGGATGATCTCATTCAGATGTTAAATGTCATCTATGTGGTAACCACCAAATATGTTTCCAGCCGTAACTTTTCCCATTAAATTCCAAACTCAATGAACCACTTGCAAGGCTAATAGGCAAATCAAACTTAATTTGTCCAACTCATATCCTCCCCCTCCAAAATCCCTTTTACCCTGGTCATTTACCCATCTCCATAGTGGCACCACCATGTATACAATTCCTCAAGCCCAAATTCTAGGAGTCTCCTTGGACTCCTCTTTGTTGCCTATCCTGCAAACAATCTAGTAGCAAGTACTGTCAGCTCTCCCTCAGGTTATGCCCTGAAACCAGCAGCTTCTCACTCCTACAGCACTAGTGTCCTGGCCCATACCACCCTTGTCCCTCCCCTAACTACCTAATGACCTCCTGTCTGGCATCTCTGCCTCCATTCTCACCCCTACGGAAGCCAGAGTGGATCTCCTTAATGAGGAAATCAGAGCACCATCACTCAATCCACCATCACTTATCCACATACTTTCAAACACTTCCTTTTACAAACCAAATGAAACCGAAACATTTTCCTGTGACTTCAGAGCTCTCTGTCTTCTGGCCTTTGTCTTGCTCTCCAAGGGCCTATTCTTTTTCAGCCACTCTGACCATCTTACTACCTAACACAGTAACCACTAGACAGGTGCCTACTGAGCACTTGAAATAGGCTAGGGAGGCTGAGGAACTGAATCTGTTTGATTTAATTTTCCTTAACCTAAATTTAAACTTAAAAACAGGTACAAATGTAATTATCAGAAAACACGTAAGTATGTTTGGATAACATGGATACATGAACCTACTTTATCAATTATACATTTTCTGAAATCAGAATGCAGATCAATTATTTCCAATAAAAAATTTAGCTTCTGAGTTGAGACACACTCTAAGTAGAAAATACCCACCAGATTTTGAAAAAATTATATGAAAATAAGAATGCAAACTATTACATTCAAAAATTTTACATTATATTGATTATATGTTTAAATGTAAAATATATAATTAAAATCAATTTTGTTTCCTTTTTTAATTTTATGTTTATTTTTTATTGTTTTTATTAAAACATTTTGAATTACATAGGTGGCTCTCATTGTGTTTCTATGGGCAGCACTGCTCTAAGACATCAAACTCAGTTCTGCCTCCAGGGTCTTTATATTTGTTATTCCCTCTGTCTAGAAATGCTCTCCCAACTCCCACCTCTGCGTGGTTCATCATCACTCATTTGCAATTTTTCTTCCGATCTCTGCTCAAATATCAACTACTCAAACAGTCTTTTTCTGAAAGCTAAAATAGCCTTCATCCCATCTCTCACACCCTGCTTTACTTTGTCTGCATACCGCTCACACTACTATCTGCTCATCCTCTGAGTCCCATACTAGAAAGTAAACCTCCTAAGGACAGGTACTTATTTCTTGTCTAGTGCTCTATTCCCAGGAGTTAGGGAAGAAAAAAAAAAGAGTATGTGTGGGCACTAAATATTTGCTGAATGAATGAATGAATGAATGAATGAATGAAGCCACTGACACAACTGTGGCATAGCATGAACAATTTCTTTGTATATAATACTCCATGATACTTATCTGAATTTAGCCTTGCAACATCTTCCCCGTGCTGGAACTCAAGTGAGCATGAAATATTTATCTCATGAGAATCTAGGACCTTGAGATGCTGATATAAACAGGACAATTGATCAGGGCCAGCATCAGAAGAACTCAGATAATGGCAGAGCAGGTGTGGGCCACTCTCCACATATCCTTTTTACAGGTACAGCCAAGAGCCACAATCCTGTACCTACCACCAATGAATCATTCATATTTAAGAACACTATTATTTTTCATTTATTCTCTTTCAAGACAGAGATTTCAAAGGTGTATGAAAGTTTTCAAAAGGGAAAATAATATGTGAGAGATACGAACTTGAAGCCTTCTAAAATGTGTTTTCTTGAGATGCCTTAAAAGTATACTTGAACTGTTTTTGCCAACAGCCATGATTCCAAGCACACATTATTTCTTCAGTTTTCAAGAGTCAGGAGCAGGTAATTCTAACAAGGAAGTAGATTAGAGTAGCATAAACATATTCTAGGCTATCTCCAATGTAAAATATATAGAAGGCTTATCATTTGTAGGCTGCACTGTGAATTTTTTTACTTAGATTTTCAACAGAAGTATCACTTCAGGTACTAAGACAATCCTCTTTCTCCAAATGTGAAGTCATATTTATATTTAGCATGAGAGCCAGGGAATTTAAAATTTTCCTCTCAAATAGCATCAATTTGCACCTCCTAAACAATAAAGACTGAGCTAACAATAGCATCCTCATAAATGTCAAAAAACATGCTTTCACTCATAGTTTAGAAATTTCAAAGTTGAACGTAAGGTGACTGCATCAATATAAAGAAGTAGAAATAAGATGCATTTTTATCTTGCCTTCCAGAAGGTGCATAACTTTCTATAATTGCAACATTATCATCATCATCAATAATGGCTAAAGATTTTTTTTTGAGATTTTATTTTTAAGTAATATCTACACCAATGTTGGGCTCAAACTTACAACACTAAGATCAAGAGTTGCGCGTTATACCAACTGAGCCAGCCAGGTGCCCTGATTGTCAAAAATTTTAGGCAGACCCAGGCAATGAATCTTCAGTGATGGGAGGGACAGGGATGGGGAGGGTGGGGTTGGGGAGAAGGTATTCCTCTAGAGGGTCACAAAAGTGAGAAATTGAGTGAGGACAGCTGCCAGCCTAGCTGATGGCCAGAGTCTAAAACCATTTCTGAATGCCTATTGCCTTCCTCACTGTGGACATGTGGGTAATGAGCCCGTGAGGGGGTGAGGGGGAAGGATCACCGCAACCACCTTTACTTGTCTCCATTCTGCCAGGCATGGTGTTGCTGGCTTATATTCCTCATCTGCTTCCTAAACAGCTAGGAGTTAACAAAGTGTATTAAACTTGTATGTGATTAAGGAGAAAATATATTTTATGTCAGGTTTTGGGAGATAATTTGTTTGCATATTTCTGAACATTAGAGCCTCACACTTGTGACCTTTGTTTGAAGACCTTAATCACATTCAGGATCCCTATTATATTAGAGATAGAGTGGTGGGTTTGGTGAATTTTAGGGGGGAGAGATTAGAATTTTACCATTTACCGTAGTTTGCAGGCCTGTGGAGTTAGAAGAATCTCAGAAGATGTGCTTCTGGAAATCAGCTTGCTGAGGCTCACTGTGGTGTTTAGCAATGACAGCACTGATTCTGGGTTCAGATCATGTGAGGCACAGACTGCCAGTCCATAGAACATCCCTGAATTGTCTCATACACTCTTGAAAAAAATGTACATTCTAGGGGTCTGCTCTTAGTTGGTACAAACGGTCAGGAACGTGAAGAAAATTCAATCTCAAACCGCTGATATATGGATGAATTTGCAGGATTCTGGTATTCCTCAAATTACAATCCCTTCCAGATGGTCTTTCAAACCAAAAGGCCATTTATTTGGAAAGGAAAAAGGAAAAAGAGAGGGGGGGGGAGAGGGGGAGAAAATATTCAAAAGTGTTTTTTGATTCCTAAGGTTTATTTTTTTTTTCATTCTTTTCTACCTAGAAGTTGCTTTAACACCCATTTTCCATGATTACTCTGCTCCTGTCCTATGAAATCCTAAACTGGGATGTGCACCTTATCCAAGAACTGATATTACAGTGGTTAAATGTGACAACACTTTCCATAAGAGAATATGCATAACTGTTTCCTATGCCAGTGATTCATTTCAATTCTGATATCAAATAGATTTTCCTTTACACCTCTGGCTGTCAAATGCATGTGCTGGTCTTCCTCTAAATTTAAAATCCAGTCAGGGAGATGAAGGAGATAACACTTCTTTTATTACAATTTGGGAAAACAATAAAAATCATTTTGAATATTGAAATATCCCATGAAGCACTTGGGTATATTTCACCCTGTGCTTAGAAAACTGCAGATAATATATTCAAAGAAACAGATGTCAACCAAATACAGTTAAATCTATGATGCCTCCATAGTCACCAGCAGGTTTGCAGATACTCAGTTGAATCAGCAAACCACAAATAAATAAGCACAGAGAAAACTAATTGCCTGGGAAAGAACGTTCCACTTGCTTTGTCATTAGCTGCTTGAAACGCTACAAGTGCAGCTTATCTGAAATCCAAATTCTGGAATAGAGATCAGATACTGAAACCAAGGCCAAAGCTTACGTCTGTCTTCTTCTCCTGCACTTCAATCAGGACAGCCAGGACTCAGAGAAAACTCGCAGATGCAAAGTAAACTCACCGGTGCTTTGCAGTTCATTTCAGAGAGTTTGTCCATCCCTATAAAGAGGTGCAGTTCAAGACTGCTCAAACTTTCACGTGCATAAAAATCACCTGGAATCTTGAGAAAATGCAAGTCCCGATTGAGTAGGTCTGGGGCAGAGTCTGAGAAACTGCATTTCTAACCAGTTCCCAGATGATGCCCAGGCAGCTAGTCTAGGGGTTACATACATATTTAATAGTGGGAGCTCACCTAGCTATAAATTTCTCTTAGAAATCAGAACACTGTTGCCATTTTTACTCCCACTTATTTGCTGTATGTTCTTAGGGAAGTAATCTGACCTCTCAGTGCCTCTGCTTCTCATCTGTCAAGAAGAGGTACTGAAGTTAAAGAGATCATGTTAACACGAAATCTGGAAGAGAGTTAAAGATGTTCCGTAAACAGGTTGGCTGAGCAAACATGGTCGGATGAGATCCATTCACTGGAAGAGGAAGAAAGGAGTCTTAAAGGCTGAGAATCAAAAGTAAACAAACAAACAGGTCCTATTGAAAGGCAGATACCTAAAAACAATGTATAAATACAATTTAAAAAAAAAAGCAAAGTGCCACAAAAAGAATCAGTGAGAGTAAAGTCAGACTTAGGACAGGGGAAGAGAAGACAATGTGGAAGTACTATGTTCTTCAATAACTGAAGACTGATGACCACAGCGATTTACAAAGGACAGATCCTTGGAGAGAGGTCGGGGAGAAGATGATGCAGTGCATATAGAAAAAAAGAAAAGATAAGGAAATCGTGGATGGAATACAATGAATGATTTATAGTAGGTAATAAAAGAAACAAATGTAATCACTTCTTTCCCCAAAACGTTGGATGAATTTTTCGTGCAACTTTTTCCTTGGCCTTTCGATATTGTTTAAGTACCTAAACACACACACACGCACACAAGTAGCACACCTTCCGGTCCATTGCTCAGCCATCTATTGCCACCAACATGAGATGAAGCATGTCACCAAGAGTTTCCAAATGCACATCGAGGCCCTCTGTATCGGGCCCTTCCAAGAAAGGCAGTTTGCTTTTTATCCCCAGAGCCTCCCTGTGACAGGGAATGCCTAGCAGAAAACTGGAGGACAGAAAGGAGGGAGAAAAAAACAACACTTTTATTTTCTTTGTAAGTCACTAACTAATTGAACTACCATATCAGCAAAGCTGGAAAATCCTGCCTGTCCGGATTGTCACTTATACCCGTAGCATTCTTGAACGTCTCCAAGGTTGAAACTACTGATGATTAACTTCTGGGAATACCCAGGGTAACTATTTCAGACCTGTGAACTATCATGCCTTCTCAATGTCAGCAGATAACCACATCAGCCAAATACCTTCTCAGAAGGCTGTAAGATTACATTTCATTTTTGGGAGTGATCATTCTAGCCACCAAATGGTAATACTCTCTCTGAGCCTGCCGAGGGCTGTGGCTGACTTTCTTCCAGATAAAGGCACTATCTGAGTAAGACTAACATTACCTGCGTATCAGCAGTTTCTGCACCAGAGACCGTATCAGAAATCTAACTGCCAATTTCCACACATCTACAGAGGGAAACAAAGGGTCACATTTCAAAGGCTCCCAACCCAGGGAAAGAGCCAGTTAGAGCATTTGCAACACAATCAGTTGTACAACAAGGCAGGGGAAATGTGGTATCACCCACAGATAAAGACAGCAGTCCGGGACCCTCTACATCTACCTCTACAATCTACCAAGATTCACTCAAGATTCTACTGCAGGACTCATATGGGCTTTTATCTCTCTGACAACAAAACCCAAGAGGTTTGCCAAAATAGAATTCCAGTGTAGGGGGAAAGAAGCTAAAGAATTATGCATTAATAACACCTTTACCCACAGGCGGAACATATTTTCATCTGCACACATCACGAACCAGAGATCTTAGGTTATTAAAGGTGAAAGAGGCTAATAGTCTTTGGGATGGCTCTCTTGGGTTGCCTATTTGCATAATGAAGCTAACACAGGGCAACCCAACTCAGCAGTTCTTTGGGATCAGGTACTTGTACTCACTCACACTATTTTAAATTCACTAACTAAATTACTTTGTGGAAGAACTGTTGGTAGCTAATCTCAAACCTATGTCTACAAATAATTCATGACCATATTTACCAATGAAGAAGAAGCCTAATTGGCCAAGATGTATGGTTTAGTTAATCTGTCTTTTAGAAAATACCAAATTAATGCATACATAAAGATCACCAATGATAAAGATTTAAACATTGCTGAGGACATCTGCATAACCTGAACTCAGAATTGAAGGTCCCTGCCCTGTTCTGGATTCCCAAAGCCAGGACCCCTAGATCAGGAAGGAGTTCCTACCTGGAGCTATCCTGTATCCAGGGAAAGAAAACCAAAACTTTTGGCCATGAACTTATTTTCATACTGAGTCATAGCACAGCCATTTTACTTAAAATTATGGAACCCAAACTGCAAGAAAAAATTTAGCATAAAAGATAAGTAGGAATAATTTATCAGTAATTATACCACAAAGGGATAATTTAATATTTCGCGGTTAATTCATTGGGACACTTTCTCTGGTGTTTTTACTTCAAATGGTCTTACTTTACTGTAAATGGTCATTTGTATTGGGGGCATGAAGAAGAGGTAGAGCACAGAGGGTTGTTAGGGCAGTGAAAATATTCTGTATGATAGTATAATGATACATGTCATTATACCTTTCTCCAAACCCATAGAATGCACAACGCCAAGGGTGCACCCTAAGGTAAACTACAGACTTTCGGTGATAATGATGTGTCCCTGTAGGTTCCTCAGGAGTAACAAATGTCCCACTCTGGTGGGGGCTGCAGATAATGGGTGAGGCTGTGCATGTGCGGAGGTAGGGGCCATATGGGGAGTCTCTGCATCTCCCTCTCAATTTAGCTGGAAACCTAAAACTGCTGTTAGAGAGTCTATAAATAAACAAACCTAAACCTTCATGAATAACAATAGTAATGATTATTAATATTGACTGAATATTTGTTATGTGCCAGGCACTTTGCTAAGTGGTTTTTTTTTTAAGTTATTTATTTTGAGAGAGAGAGAAAGATTGAGGGGGGACAGAGGGACAGAGAGAATCTTAAGCAAGGCTCTATGCCCAGCATGGAGCCCGCCCAATGTGGGGCTGCATCTCACAACCCTGAGATCATGACCGAGCCCAAATCAAGAGCCTGAGGCTTACGGATTGGGCCACCCAGAGGCCCCTCCGCTAAGTGCTTCACATGGAATAATTCACTTATTTCTCACAGCTGCTCTGTATCATAGGTGCTAATAATATACCTATTTTATAGATCATCACAGAGAGGGTAAATAACTCGCCCATGATCACACAACTAGTAAGTGGCTGAGCTGGGGATTCACACCCAGACACTGAATTAGTGCATCTGTTGGGAGATCATGCTGCACAAGCAGTATTTGATTTCCTAGTGCTTTGCTTTCTCTGTGTGTGTTTGCTATATAAAAATTGGTGTGTGTTCATGTCCACATTGATGTATCTCTTCCCTAAAAACAAAAATATACTGGGTACGTACTTAGTGTCATTTAATGTTTTAGGAGATAAGTGTAAGATCCCTCCTTCCCCAGGGACTTCTGCGTCGCCTTGGATATTTCTTGAAATCCCTACATCACATTTACTGAGTAGCTGTTCCATCAGTTGTTAACTTGTGAAGAGAGTCATTTTAACTCTTTTTCTGTTAAGTCTAAATTTAACCTCTTTGTCCTTCATGACTAACCTTCTAATCCAATGCACCTCATCTTTCAACTCAGAATTTTGAGGAACCGGGGAGAGTAAAGTAGCTGCAGGACGCCATGCTAAGTTTCAGGTGAAGAAAATGAAAGTCAGGTCGGTACTGCAGAGAAGAGAAAAAGTGTTTATGAAAATAGGGATGTTTTAGGGAGCTGGTCATGAGAGGAGGAGAGTGTTTAGAAAGGGGGCAGGAAATGGAGTAAATGTGGTCCATCTAGTGGTAGAGCTGCTTGGAATCCAAAATGGAGGAACTTCAACGGGTTAAAAGATGATAGGTTGTCTCCTTCCCCTTGAGTGGGCTGGACTTTGTGACTCACTTCCAAAGAGTAGAGCATATGCAGTGGGAAAAACAGTGAGTTTAAGTGGAAAAACCTGGCAACACCACCTTCACCAAAGGATTAATCTCAGTATCACCCGTGATCAATCATGTGGATAACATGCGGCCCTGATATGATGTGATGAGAAGGCACTTCACCTCTGTGATATTTTCCCCGAAAACCCACAACCCAGTCTGCTCATGAGAAAAATGTCAGGTAAACCCAAATCGGGGAATACCCTACCAAATGCTTGACCAGCACTCTTCAAAACTGTCAAGATCATGAAAAATAAGAGAAGATTTTGAAATTGTCACAGATCAAAGGAGACTAAGAAACAATGACTAAATGCAGTGTGGAACCATGGATTGGATCCTGGTGCGGAAAAAGGAGAAACTGCTGAAATCCAAGGCAAGTCTGCTGTTTCGCTGATTGCAATGAACCGATGTTAATTTCTTAGTTTTGACAAATGCACCATGGTGACGTAAGATGTTCCTATTAAAGGCAAATGAAATGAAGACTATTAGGAACTCTCTGTGCTTTCTTTGCAACATTTTTCTCTTGTTTATTTTTTGTAATTTATACTTATCCCCAAATAAGGTAATTTAATAATAATTGTGGGTTATAGTTTCATCTCATTAAAATGGTTTGGGACCATAAGTTTTTTTCAATGGATTTAAAACATTTAAGAAAATGTGTAATTTTTTATGGGATAGGAAAAGGCAGACCTAGAGGGCTGTGTTCTAACAGCACGTTGTGTTCAACAAGACTAGTGATTACTGACTATGTAGAGGCTTTATGATAAGCAAGGTTAAAAGCCATGGATAAAAGGAAAGGCACATGGCGAGGGACAAAGGGATAAAAGCATTTCAGGGTGAAGGCACCTATGTCAGCCATGTTCTTTTTATTAGCAGATTAGGCCTAGATGAGGCAGGTGTTACATAAATTAAAACTGTATGGTCAGGGGAATGAAGATGGGAAGAGTAAGGCATGGATTAGGGACCAACTCTGGGCAACAAGAGCAAGAATAAAAATATGAAAGCCAGTGTGACCCCAGTGTTGGTCATTGGTAAGCTCCTCAGACTTCAAGGTGGCCAAAGAGGAAAAAATTAGGAGATACTTTACAGAGTCGTTTCAAACCTGTTTCCTCAAGGTTTGGCATAGGGAAGCTGGATTATTAACACTTCTTGCCTTTATAACTTTGTCTCCCCGCCTCCTCTTTGACAGCCTAGAGTAAAGAATGAGGCTGTAGATCCCTAGTGACAGAGATCCCAACTGTGCTACTAACTGGAGTTTTGATACCAGCAAGTTCTCTTTATCTCTCTGGATCTCAGTTTCTTCAAGTAAAAAAGGAAGAAGTTGTGTGCTTTTTTTTTAAAGATTTTATTTATTTATTTATTTATTTACTTACTTACTTACTTACTTACTTACTTACTTACTTAGAGAGCACAAGCAGGGGGAGAGGCTCAAGCCAACTCCTCACTGAGCAGGAAGCCTAATGCAGAGCTCAGTCTCAAGAACCTGATATCATGACCTGAGCCGGGATCAAGAGTCAGACACTTAACTGACTGAACCACCCAGGCACCCCAAAAATGAGAGGTTTTATGTGACCAAAAGTCTCTTCCCAGTTGTAAACATCATGTGATACGATTTTGTGGATTCCTTTTGGCACACAAGCCCCCGGATTTACAATCCTTGTTTATTATATCCAATGACACATAAGTAAAAATGGATGAAGTCAACACTGCTACAACTGAGCCCTGTCAACCCAGAGGGTTCCATCATTTTGTTCACATCTGGGGATATACACACCAGGACCATGCTGCTGCATCCAAGAAGCTGTGCTGTGCTGGGTACTTTAAGACCTTTAAAAGAATGTCATAAAATTTATCTTCCTCTTTCATTGCTTCAGTTTGAGATCCATATCCAATCTAGGCAACTGGCTTAGAGATAACATGAATTTCCCAATGAAAATAGAGATACAAATTAACTGGAGATATTAATGATCATTTCATGGTACCTAAACACTAAAATGGGAACATTAAAGCTAAACTCTGTGCCTTAGATGTTCTCTCATGGGGGAAGAAAGCAAGGAAGAGGGGTGCAAATAAAAACAGCACCTGAAAGCTGGGAAAAATGAAATTTGCCAAAAAAAAGACTCACAAAAAACAAAAACAAAAAACCCCACCTGGTCATATTAAAATTGGAAAGTTGTCAACAATTTTAGGTTTAAAAAAAGGGCAGGAAGTGTCATCTGGAGAAAGAAAAAATGACCTACTCACCCTAGTTTGCACAGAACTTTCTGCATTTGGGGGAACCCCCCAAACTCAGACAAATGGGGATGTTGGGTCACCCTAGAAAAAGACTATAATTAAATATTTCATTGTTTTATTTTAAGATGATTCTCACATTGAAATGGTTGAATTTTTCTCTTGATATTTAGTTAGAGGCCAGTTAGTTATGTTCTATATTTATTTAATGCTGTGTAGAAATTGTGGAAACTTCCAAGAGTACAGAGAATGAATAGATATGCATATGCATACACATAAGGACATGCATACACATACACATATACATATGCATATTTCTTATTCTTAAGAAAACGTATCTCTACCTTACTCATCACCACCTGACATTGCATAGGCCAGAAAGTAACTTAGATTTGTGCTCCATCTAATCTTATGACTGGGTCTAGTTTTTAAGACAAAAAAATACAAACTGTTTTGAAAACTTAAAAGCAGCCCATGCTACTACTGATCTGTTCAAATAGAAATACCACCAGAGCGGAACTATATTTGCAGTAATCTGAATTGTTTGGCAGGTACAATCAGCTAAGATAAGAGCAATTCATTTTATACATGAAGACAAAATCTACATTAAAACACAGATGTGCTAAGTGTTAAGAACAACAAATTGGGTGATTACCATTATATCCATAATATGAAGAGTGAGAAAGGCTAAAATCTACAAATTCAGATGAATAACATATTATTAACAAATAATGCAAAAGCACATGTCCTTGACTCCTACTTAAGATCATCTTCTACATCAAGCAAAATGACTTTCAAATTGGAAAAGGTAGGTAACAAGCACAGTTACCAGAGATTGGAGTTCAAGGAGCTGGAAGATACTTTAAAAAAAATCTCTTTGCTTAAAATTAATAGAAGTCATTTGACCCAAATAAGTTATACACCAGACCAGTTGTGGAAAAAAACAAGCAAACAAACAAAAACAAAACAAAAACAAAAAAACACTTAAGTTGCTATAAAAACAAGGTATTCTAGTAGATGATATATACCCGCAATGTTTCAAAATAGAAAAATGAAGTTAGAAACTAGAAACTACATCAAATTCAGCTTGTTGTTGACCCTGCCCATATTCTGGAATAAAACTGAAATCAAGGAACCAACATAAACAACCAGTCATGCCAAACTAATTTTCTTTAAAAAAAAAAGAAGAAGAAGAAGAAGAAGAAAGAAATCTTATCAGGGAAGTCAAGAAAATACCATACAAAGAATATATTTTGATTTCATCCAGTTTAAAATATTTTGTTGTAATTTGTTTCACAAAATTTTCCTCTATACCCTTAGCAACAGAAACACACACACACATACACACTCGATGAGCAAGTAGCATGGTTGCACTGTTATACCTAAAGTCTGTTGATTAATGGATGAATAACAGATGGTTAGGGTGTGGCAAGACTCTTTGATCAACATCATCTAGATTTTTTTTTCTTAATTACTAGAGGTTAAGAGATAACCCTTATCAAGTTTGTAGAAGATACACATCTGGTGATGAAATCAGTTTTCAGAAGGAACTTGACAAACTATAATTAATGATCACATTGATTTCTATGAAAGTCCCATTCTGCACCTCCGAAAACAACCGCATCAGTGAAACGCAGATCTTGCCTGATATGACCACAAGACTGTTTACAAAAATCCTTGGGAATTTGGGTTGATCTCAATCTCTTTATGAGCCAATGATGTGGCATGGTTGCCAAAATAGCTCTTGCCTGCTTAGCTTGCACCAGTTACAAGTATCCTGTTCAGAACAAAGAAGGCAGTGTTCTTGCAGTGACAGTCCTTGGTTTAACCTTTGCCACCACATTTTAAGAGAATTACTAACGAAGGCTTATCTAGAACAGTGAGACTAGAGCTGTGGAGAGTCCAGAAAGTGGGTTACAGCAGTAATTATTGAAGAAAAGAAAGATAACTGGGGACAGAGAACAGTGGAGGCATGATCATTATTTTCAAATATTAGAAATTCCATTTTAAAGAAGGACTGAATTTACTCCACAAAGCTCCAGAAGACAAAAGTCAGATCAACAGGTTGAAAATTTGAACAGGAAAAATTGAGCTCACTGCAAGAAAGAACTTTCTAGCAATTATAGCTTTTAAAAAAAATAAAATACCAGTATTGGCAAGGGTATAAAAACATGAATATTTTCATATAATTGAAATGGGGATTGAAATTGGATCATTCTTTCTGGGAAGGCAATTTGGCAATGTATTTCAAAAGATCTAAAAGCCTATATCATTGAATTCAGAAATTCCACTTATAGACATTTACCTACATAATTAGAAATGTTGAAAAAAGTTTATAACAAAATTAATTGCAGCATTTTTTCTAGTAGTGGATATTTTGAGATAAACTATAGCCATCAGATAGATAAATATATTTCATACACATATACATATCTGTGTTATATATATTACATATATAAAATGGAATACTAAGCTGTTATTTTAAAAACACAGAAAATATTTTATAGAAGCAAATATTCATAATACATCTTAGTTGAGAAAAGAGATCTCAATCTTCTAAATATAGAAAAATAGAAAAAAATTAAATACAATACACTAAAATATTAACATCACTAACTATAAGAAAAAGAACAATTTTTCCTTCTGTGTGTTTTGCTATTTTTTCCAATGTCTAAAATGAAAATATAGACATTTTGCAATCAGAAACAAACAAAAAACAATGGAGGCATAGAACATGTGTTCTCACATCCCCAGTACCTGATTCACAGTAGGAAGGCTACACATTTTTCTTGAATAAATTAATTAAATGTTATAAATATTTTATAAAGTGAACTCTCTAAAAGAGTTAATAGCTTCCCATTACTGGAACTGTTCAAGCAGAGGCTGGATGACTCTCAGTATATTTGGAGGGCATTCTTACTTTGATTTAAGAGCGGGGGTTCCCAAAATGAGACACCTGGGAAACCTGAAATACAACCCCATTTCATGAAATACAAATTTCCAGTCCCCACCCCAGATTCCCCACCCCCAAATCTGCAGGGGTTGTTAGAATTTGCCTGGGTTTCAGGGGGTGGACTTTAGAGATTGTTCCCATGCATCTGGGAACCAAGCTGCTGTGGTCCTACGCTGATGGCTAAGGCAGGATCCTGTAGAGGTTACTCTGGGCCTTCGAACCGGCTATTCACTGGCCTGGAACAATGTCTCCCCCCACCCCACCCCAGCCCCCAGCGCAGTCTGCAGAGATGGCTCCCTCACTTTTTCCATGACTTCATGACTTCATTCAGATCTGCCTCTTCAAAGACGCTCCACTTGACTCCCACAAATTGCAGCCCTTCCCAAAATCTCCCATCCAGTTTTCCCTGCTTTGTTTTTTGCCTGAGCGCTTACCAATTCCTACAATATAATTCACTTATTATGTTTATTATTTATGGTCTGTCTCTCCCTACTAGAAAGTAAGCTCCATGAAGAAATGATTTATTTTTCCATTTTGTTCAAGTATCTCAGAATCATGCTTGGCACATAGTAGGTACTCAAGGAATGTTTGTAAAGGAAGAGACACAATGAATGGAAGAGTATCTACGGTTCTTGTCAAAGGTGCTTGGCTGCTACTTTGTGACAAGTGATGTTTTGGGTGAGTCTATTTCAGAGGTTGGCAAACTTCTAGAAAGGGCCAGATGGAAATATTTTCAGCTTTGTGGGTCACACTGTCTCTGTCGCATTACTCAACTCAGTCGTGGCAGCACAAAGGGAACCAGAGACAATACATAAATGAATGAGTATGGCTATGTTCCAGACTTGGCCCTTGGGCCACAGTTTGCTGACCCTGCTTTATCCACATTTCTGGAAACCTCATCAAGTCAGAATTCTACAAAGGAGCTGCTGATCTAGCTTTGCCAGTTCTAGGTACAAAGCCCTTGGCTCTGAAGGACAGGGATCTTGGGGGAGGTGTCTCTTTTTACTAAGACCAGAAGGGGTTCCTTAACTGGGCCTTTATGAAAACATCAGAAAGTTTTGTTGATAATGGCAAAATCCACCCACAATGGGAAACAGGTGAAGCTTGGTATAATTAAAGAGTACACTGGATTTTTGATACGAACTTCTAGTTTCTCCTCACCAGTTTTAGAGGCGAGCATCCTGGCTAACATTTTGTGGTCCTGCCTGCTCTACACGGTCTATATTTTTTTGCCTCATGCCTTGGGCTTCTTCTTCCTTTAGGAAGTCTGTTACTTTTACATCACGATGTCTCAAACCAACCTTTGAAAAATGCTTTTGCCTCTGTGAGTTTCTACAGAGACTTTTAATTCCCTTCAATGTGCCCGACTTGTTACAGTTGCAAAAGGCTGCAGCAATCTGTGGAATCATCTTGGGGATTCTATCATTCCTCATGGAGGTCTGGGGTTCAGCATTTCCTACACAGAATAGAAAGATGGGGAGGGGGACCATGGCAGGGGACAGAGTTTAAACTCCTACACCATGAAGAGCATCTCTCTGCTTTGATCTTAAGATCTTAAGATCTGCCAGATCTTAAGACACTGCCTCCTCCCCCCCAAAAAAATTAAAAATAAAAAAATAGAAACACTCCACCATTTGGCAGAAACATCCCAGTTTATGGAGGCAACACACCTCTTGCAGAAAGTAGCACAGAACACTGCCATTACATTGCATTGCACCCAACCAACAGGCCACCCAGATCTTTGGGTGAAAACTAAAGGATTCAGAAAATCTTGTGGATATTCTTTTTACAGAACCATGGTAATCACTTGTTTTAAAAGATTAGAGTATTTTTTATTGTGAAATCTACATGCAGATCACTTAAGACCTCCACTGAAGATGGCCATTCCATTTCTAACAAGCAGGGCAACAATACTCTGCATTAACCTGTTAAACCAAGTAACTGGAGGTAACAGCTGGGCCAGGGCAGTGTCTTGGTTCAGCTGCTGCAGGTCATGTTTATGGCCTATGGAGAAAAGAGGTCAACCAAGTCAAAATATTTAGGTCAGTTTTCATTTCAAATATTGCATCCCATTATAAGAACAAATCTACTGATTTTGTCACAGAAAATATCATTCTTGTTATCGTGGAGTCAAAATGAAGAACAGCAGACCTTCGAAAAACACATTTCCTATTTTCTGCAAAATGCCAACATTGTCCACTCAGAATGTCCTCCAATCTCTCTTAAACACTTTGATCTAAAGCTTGTAAATGCCACAGACATTTTTCTTGGATGTTATTTTTTAGAACTTATAGGAATTTGTCTTTTGTCTGCAAAAAAATCAACATGTGGTGTCTTTTTTCACAAGCCATTTAGCTTCTTCAAAAATTGAGCAATTCTGTCTCTTCTGGAGGACTCAGCTCTAGACCCTGGCTCGGGGAAAACTCTGCTGCCCTTCCTCATCCCCATAATGGGCACTGGCCTGAACCTGGGCCCTGTCTCTGGCTCTGTACTTCTTGCTCATTCCTCCCCAGGGGAGAAGTGGCTGATCTTGCTGGTGTTGGTCTGACCACCACTGAGCCACTTCATTGTTGTCCAAGGCCACTGCTCCACACAGCCCCTCTCCCCTGCTTCCTCTCCACCTGTGATAAGCCCAAAGGCACAGGACCAGTATGATATTGTGAAATATATAGTTGGTCTTTGTCCCTGATTCTGGCACAAAGCTCCTGAAATGGCTCTCCTAAGTGATGAAAGTAAGAAAGGTGTATTTTGGTATGTTAATGAGGTGACTTTTGGACCCTACCTAAAGATGGGGACTGGTTACCATAGGAACCAACCATGTGATTAGAGGGTTGGAACTTTTAGTCCCACCCCCTGATTTCTAGGGGTGTGGGTGGGAGAGGGGCTGGAGACTTAGTTTAATCAATGGCCAATGATTTCATCAGTTGGGCCTATGCAATGAAGCCCCCATAAGACCCCAAAAGTACGGAGTTCAGAGAGCTTGTTGGTTGGGAAACCAGAACACTTCCACCTACCACCATACTAGGCCCAAACTCCATGGGGACAGAAGCTCCTTTGTTTGGGACCTCACCCTAGGTATCTCTTTATCTCATTGTCAATTCACGTCCTTTGATATTCTTTGTAAAAAAAAAAAAAACAGTAATCTGGTGAATAAACTGGTTTCCTTTTCATTCTAGCAAATTAATTGAACCCAAGGTTGTAGTCATGGGAACCTCTGATTTATAGCCAGTTGGTCAGAAGTACAGGTAATAACCTGGACTTCCTACTGGCATCTGAAGTGGGGGGCATTTTTGTAGAACTGAGCCCTTAACCTGTGGAATGTAATGCCATCTCTGGATATACTGTGTCTGAAATTAGTTGAATTGCAGGACACCCAGCTGATATCCAAGAATTGCTTCATGACACAGGAAAAAAGCCTACAAGTAGGAATTGGAGTCCAGAACTGTAGCCAGTCTCACAACTTCTCTGTTGTTGCATTGTCTCTGCTGGTTAATGAGTGGGTAATTGAGAAGAAGCCTTCAGGATAGAGCTAGGTCCCAAAGTATAGATCAGGCAGAAAGTTAGTGGGTTCCCGTTGCCTATCAATTCTGTGCATGAAGCCTCCTCTTTTCAGAACCCTATAGAAGAGGAGGGCTCCCTAACCTCCAACACCATAAACAATAGTATGGAATAAATGAAAGTTTTAGTTGCCTGAATCCTTACCTCTTATCTTGTTCCCCAACTGTTATTCATAACAAAATACTGCACAGACTTTAAACAGACAGGGTACCATTGCTGACTATCGAGTCAACACCATCAAATCTGTCTTCTGTCTTCTGTGTGTTCTTTTACTTGCTCTTTTAAAGAATCATTAATTAATTAATGTCACAGTAGATATTAATTTATCTAAGGACTCTATCCATATGCTTACTTGTCCCCTAAGCATATGGAATCATTTATTAGTTTTGAGAGATATGGTACACATTTCTGTGGTGATAAATTGGAATATATTCAGCCAATTCATTTCCCATCCTGTTTTCTTCAGGTAAGACTGATATATGAAAGCAAACAGCCTTTTATCCCTACCACATAGCAGCATTTTATAGCCATTTATAGGTGAACTAAAAATACCCCCAAATAATACTTGTAATTACAGGCAAAGGAATCCTCTTAGTTCATATTTCCTGTGTGCGTGCGCGCGCGCACACACACACACACACACACACACACACTGCAGGTAGTCATGATGGAACACATGTGAATACTACTGCTGACATCAGAAACTCCAATTACCCCAGGATTTGAGTGCTGACTAGGTCCTGATTTATTTTAAGCACATTAGGCAGTATAATGAGTAAAACAAATACTTTGAGGATCAGATTTAAATGAAGAAATGTAAAGGAATTCAGGTGTAAGTCTGATTTCCATGGTTATTTCTTCAATTGTGGTAAAGTCTTGGCTGCTACAAGCATCAATTAATGATCTAGACTTCCAACAATAACAAGGAGTCCTGCTCAGAATGGATTTACAGAAAATGTGGTCAATCTGATCCAAAGCTACCAAATCCGCACATTTACTAGAAGTAAATGGAGTCGATTATACTTCACAAGACAATGGGAGTGTATAGAAATCTGGTGTATAGAAAATTATTGTCTTGGGGGATTTAGGAAAGAAAAATAACTTTATTGGCTATTACTTGCCCAACTGGTTATAATAACCCACATGTCCATTGTGTCTAACTGGTTAAAATATATCTTCATAAACATCATCTCATAAAATTTCACAACAGTCCTGTGAAGCTATGTGCTTGTTTTAACGGATGAAGGAATGGAAGCTCTGAACAATTAAACAACGTCCCTAATGTCACATAGAAATGGTCCAGACAAACGACCATACAAATGACTGTACAAAATACATAAATAAAAACAACCATTCATTAGAAACAGCCAGAGTGTGGCACTGTTTCTTTGTGACCCAAGTAGACAACCTCATTCACTGGCAGCATTTTCCTTATCGGTGCTGACCAACTGGTGGTGTGTGGGATATGGCAGACGATGAAGTGACAGGGGGACTCTATGGATGAGACACTCCTGGATAGCAAACGTTGACACATACATCCTTGTAGCTCACTGGTGATGAATTCGTCTGTTCTGCATATAATACTTCCCTCCTCAGGTTTCCAGGGACTCAAGGATATGATTTCAGCAAAGCAAAACAACCTTATACATAAATTACTGATTTTGTTAAATTCTATATCTTGCCCTTTCCTCACTTTTCCCCATTTCTAGACAACATACGTCTAGGCATGGGAACAAGATTAATTCCAAAAACTATCCAAACCATATTTTACAGTTAAAAAGTGCAATTTTGAATTTGAACAGAAGGATCCAATGCATCAGTCGTTCTCAGAACACCGAGTGATTCAAAGACCTGATAGCCAGTTTCCTCGGGATCACAGCACTCCTAAGGTGAACTTTTTGAACCACACATGTTCAAGTTGGAAGGGAATATAGTCCCTCTCCTCCAAACATCTGATTTCTCCCACAAAGAAGTCTCGATGACAAGGAGTGGCATTTCATGGGTTATGCAATGAACTAAAGTCTGGGCAAAACTTAAAAACAAAAGTCTCCTGTCCCCTGTCTAGGATTTCTCTGCTATGCTTTCGTAGTAAGAAGTTGCAACAATTCTTAAGATTGAGCAACAGTTCTTAAGATTTGTAAGCTCTAAGCTACATGGATGTTTTCTCATTACTGTGAACATGAACCAAAAAATATCTTTTCACCTCTTCTTTTTTTTTTAAAGATTTTATTTATTTATTTATTTGACAGAGAGAGAGAGACAGCGAGAGAGGGAACACAAGCAGGGGGAGTGGGAGAGGGAGAAACTGGCTTCCTGCGGAGCAGGGAGCCCGATGCGGGGCTCCATCCCAGGACCCTGGGATCATGACCTGAGTCAAAGGCAGTTGCTTAACGACTGAGCCACTCAGGAGAAAATAAACTGGTCAATAGAAAGGCAAGGAGGGAGCTATATACATATCCTTCCAGCTCTATTTCTGGCATTAAATTGTATTATCTTGAGGTCAAGGCCCTGATCCTAGCACTAGAATCTCAGAGCACTTGAGACATTAGGACATGAACTGTCCAGTTATCCCTTATAAGATATTAGGGACCAAATAAAAATGCTGAGTGTTAAGGGCATCAGTCTAAGCAGGGAGTGACCCAGGGTGGGGTGATCTAATTTTAAAAGTTTGCATGAAGGCACATGACTACTTATGATATGGTAAGATGAGGATAATGTACTAAAAAAAAGAAACTAGGGATTTCATTAATTCTATCTCAAGAAGTTGAGAGAGTGTGGGGGGGGGGGCTGTCATTTGTGATAGTCCTTGAAATATGAGTATCCATGAGGAGATGGACAATAGTAGAGGGAACACCACCAACAAAAGCAGAAAATGACGTCACGATGGGAAACAGCAAATAGCCTGGCATGCTAAGATATCAAGTCCTGTTGCAGAAAGTGAAAAGGAGGTAGTAAAAGTTCAGGGTTAGGCCAGATTGGGAAGCATGGTAAATACCAAGATAAGAAATAATGAAGGTTGGAAGACTTCTATAGTCAGGTTTATGTTTCTAAACTAATGAATGCACGGTGTAATGAGTAGTTCAAAAGTTACAGAAACAACCTGTACTTGGTTTATGGGCAAGAAAGAGGTTAATTCCAATTCAGTATCTAATTCTTGGCAGAAACTGAAGTCCAAGATGCAATAAAAAACTGTTCCTATTGCTAGTAATAACATTCTAATTTGGTCAGCTCTCGATGCTAAAAGTAGAGGGAAGGTCGCTGAGGTTTAGATTGATGAAAAGCAAACATTGGCCTTTTCTGGGGTACTTCCCAGTAGCATTGGACCATAGGTTCCCATGGCTCCCACCCAGTCACCAGAAGTCCCTCAGGCACTTGGAAGGCTCACGTCTAGAATAAACTTGAAATTCTCTAAGCACCACAGAAGACCTTGAAGTTTTTCAAGAAGATCTGAAAGTGAATGAACTCACTTGCTTTATTTTCCACTGTCCTGGGAGGCCTGCCCCCTCTCTCAAGACCCACATAGACCCTCTGTGGCAATGTCAACACCCCAAATAAGCTGAGAACTGAGTCATTTGAGCCGAATGAGTATTTGCTGCTCTGAAATTATTGAGCTGTGATGACCTTACTTGAGATTCTCCATTTTGAGACAAAGAGGTCTATGTATGTATGACTCACTGATATCAAAGTCAAAGACTCAACTTGATGTAATTTTGTTCTTACCTTTTATATCTGAACCTTTACATACAAGACAGAATTCTTCACTTTTATGGTTTGTGTGTCAAAATATAAACCTACAAGATTGATAATTCTGACTGAATTGGAATTCAGGTCAAACATTTATACTATGTTTTATTTGATTGAAGTGTTTGATTTAACTAATAAACAAAATAAATGTTTTGATTGAACAGGATCAACCTTTGTCTTTAATGTTTAATGTTTGGTTAATTCAGTTATCTCTTGTAGATATCCTTCAGTGACTCTGGAAAAGAACAGAGTGTAATTTCGGTTGCAACTAATTTTTGTGATAGGATTGAAATTTCCTGTTTCAGTTTTTTTCGTGAAAATATAGATGTCCCTGTTCTCATGGCTTCAGCCGTTAATACTTATTTCCCTACTAGAAAGTGTATTATGATAACCCTAAGGGATCTCTCACATGTAGCCTGAGATGACCTCATGAATCACTGGGAACTAATTTGTAACTATACAATACAGATACATCTAGTTCAGACTTAAAAACACTTATTTTGCCTTATAAGGTCAAACGTGAACTGGATTTGATATAGAAATTACAAAATGGCTATAGAAATGATATTTCCGCTTTAAGTTAGTAACATTGTTAATGAAATTAATATTAATTTGAGAAATATATTAGTATGCATATTTCTATAGACATCCACAGTACATTTTGGTTTGGATAAATCAATCACTGCAGTATAAGTGTGTGTGGATTTATTTAAATCAACTTTGTTTCCATGAAACCTGTAAAGGATTATGCACATTTTCTCATTTTGAAGCTCTCAAAAAATAATCTTTTCTGGATGAGTTGCAATTATGCATATCCTGAATTACATTTAATTGCAACATGGCAGTAGATTATAGGGAAAGACCGAGCACAAGTGAATTGAAGTTTCCGCGGGAGACTTCCATGTTTGCTGTTGGTTTGAAAATTTGGACCATTCAGACGGAAAGGTCTTTCGGACCCTTCCAGTATTTGTCTTTGGAAAAAATTTAGCTCATTTCCATGCATACCAGTCTGTGGGAAATAAAGAAGTGTGTTCTCCCATCAGGCCACAGGGCAGCTCTCCAGCTGTCACAGTGTGGCATGTCTGACAATCATTGTCTGCCTGAAGTGCCAACTCATGTCTGCTTTATCTCCAATCCATTTCAGTATAAATGGATGTTTGCAAGGCCTTGAGACCATATGAGCCACCTCAGGTGGAATAATAATTGTTCTTGAAGCAGCAGCTAGGCTATTTCATGGGCATATTGGGTTGGCAGAAAAGTGAAATCAATTTTAAAAGAAGTGTGTAGCATTAGATAAAGCCCAAGTCCCCATGGTCTTATCTGATGGTTTAGTTTGTTTTTCCAAAAGTGAGGTGCCCAGAGGTATTGGTGCCCTATTTTAAGCAGACCGAGAGTTTAATAGGAAGGTGCAGACAAGCAGCTGAAAGGTCATCATTAGACACTGCTGTGCATCTAACCAAATTGAAAGTTTGCACCAGTGAAACTGCATCTGGCATAAATAGGGTTATTGTTTCAGAGGATTCCAGAACAGAACACCAGCTCAGCTCTCATGAGGTTATGCATCTATTGTAATCAGGAGCCTTATAGTTATCTTAATCTCTCTTATTATATATATATATATATACATATACATATTTTTTTGAGCATAAACTCAGCACTCACCCTTGAAATTGGGCACTAAACTAAGAACACAGAGCAGAAATTGGAAGAAAGGAGAGATGATGATTCTCTGAAGCAATATTATGGTGGTGGTCAGCAGCTATGAGTGTTGAGGCTTATAAATAAAACCTAAAATGTATGATCTAGTTTGTTTCTGAATATATTCTTGGGGTTCAGTTGAAACAAATAGGGCCAATAGATAGAGGAAGATTAAAAAGTCCAAGGAGAGTCTCATCAAGGATTACCAGTGGAAGTTGCATGGAAAACTTATTTCTATTATGTAAAAAGAAACTGAACCAGGGGAAATGAAACAACCAAAAAATGAAGGGTGGAACTTCATTTCTTGATTGGTCTTTCTGCTTGGTCTCTCTGATCTAATTTGTCCTCCTTACTATTCCCAAAGTTAGCTCCCTGAAACAGAGCTGAACACATTACTATCTTGTATAAAAATGTTCAGTGACTCCCCATTGCCTATGAAATTCCATAATTCGGAATTCACAACTCTCCACTATTTGTCTCCAATCTGTTGTGCCAACCTCATCTCCCACTCTGCCCCTGTAAAACCAGTTTTTTCCAACTGGTCTTTCCAACTCTCCCCTATATAGCTACAACTTCCTGTTCAAATCGTTCCCCCTTCAAAAATCCCCTCTTCTCCTGCTCCAGATGGAGAGATTTAAAAAGGCAGAGAATGTGTCTGAATTCTGGGTGCCTTATTGGGTGCAAGGCACTGTGCTAAAACATATACTTTCTTTGTCTTATTTAATATTGACAGCAACCCTATGGGGTAACCTACTTTATACACAGGAAAAGTGCAGTAGAAAGAGTGTAATTAACTCACCCAAGGTCACAAAGCTAGTAAATGATGGAGCTCAAGTCAGACTATCTTAATTCAAGAACCTGTGCTCTGAATCTCTTCAGTCAATTGGATTTCATCCATTCTTATAACCAGCTCTCCACCAACAGGCACAAATTTTAGGCACAATATAGATCAAATAATGCTCAGTAAAATGTGGTTAAACCAAAGCCTCACTAGGTAATATAAGATAAGTATAATGGTTTTTAAAGAGAGAGAAAATACATTACCAAGAAACAGTGAAATACAATGAAATATTGACTTCAGAGAAAAAGAATGTAATAAAAAAAAAAAAAAGGACCACAATCTCGTCAGCAAATCCAAATTGTTCTATAGTGGCTACTGTCCTGTGGGTTAGGAAGGACATCAGAAGGAGGGAATGATTTACTACACTGAACTAAAGACTAACAGCCCTGGCTCTGGAAGAAGTTGGGGAGGGTGGTGGATGAGGCTTCACACTTACCTGTGGGGAAAGTCAAGTTCCAATTCAAGTTTCAACTATTTACTGAACCTTGAGCGAGCTAGGTCTTGAGCGAGCGCAGTAGATCTCAGAATAGCCAATGAAGGGCTGCCAAGCCAAAGACTTACAATGTAAAATAAAATCAAAGCCGACAAGTTGAGTGTGACCAGAAATCTAGAAAAACATGACGATACCAAGACAAAAAGTCCAAGTAAAAATAAAAAGTAGGTGACATGTGACACCTGAGTTGAGAAAGAGAACCCGAGTCCTGGCTGGGGAGGGAGGGTTGGCTCCTGAAAAAGGGACCGGCGTCAAGCTGAACAGAATGCATAGAATTTGAGTAAGGAGAGAAAAGTGAGAGGAATTTCTCTATTAAATGTTAGAGAACATGAGCCAGGATTGCAGAGGGATAGGTCTGTCACAATATTTCCTAAATGGTATGCCAGAAAACATGAATCCAGCCAGATGTTTTATGGGGAAAAAAAGTGAGTGCTTAAATAAGTCTTGGATAGGCTGAACCATGCAAGCCTCTTCTACAAACTCGTGGTCCTCGTGTGGAAGGCTCTGAGAAGCCCCACAGTAGTAACAGTACAAGTACTTGTGCTAATAGTAGCCGCAGCAGTAACTTACATTGACTTCTTCCTACGTGCCAGCCACTATGCAGAGACTTTTTCCATGGACTTTCTACATGCAAAGTTCCATATGGGAGAGGTGTATTACTATGCCCACTTGACAGCTAAGGAAACTGAAGCTTGGCTGGTAGACTGATCACCCACTGTCATGCAGATGCAAAATGGCAGGCCTTCGATTCTAAGGCAAGCGTTCTGACCTCCCGGTACAGGCTCTTAACTGCTACACTATTACTGCATCCCACCGAACATTCCTATTTAACTTTTTTGTGTATGTGCAAACTCTTGAACCACAACATGTCCAGCTTGTTTCTCTCATTTGCTGTCATTTCTCTCTGAGCTAAGAAACCTTCTGTTCCATCAGCATTCTGCATGAAAACCATGCAACGAGGGGGTCCTATCTCGTTGCTCTATTTGCCTGCAACTTTGGTCCTGGCTCCCTTCTTAGCTGAAAATCCTGCTGTCCTGATTCATTTCCTAAGCAACATCCCACACATTTGGGAAATATGCTTGAGAAGGACTGATTTTTAATCACACAGCAGATGAACAGAGACGAAATGTTATCTTCTCCTTTTGCAAGGGCCCCTTCCCACCAACTTCTACACCCTCTGACTAAAGCAAAATGCAAAATAGCTCTTGGTTGATTCAAGTATTAGAATCCTATCTACTCTTCCTGCCAGAAAGCTTCTGGACTTACCTAAGAAAACATCTATGGCCTTGTCTTACTCATTTTGGGGGGTAGGTATGTTATATTTCACAATTATACCGTTTATAAGCTATATCTATACTATAAAAATACCCCTCTCTGCTGACCAAGGGGGTAGGTATGCTTTCGAAAGTACTTCCAGGAAAATGCTTACTCGTAGGCAATCTGACACCAAGCTGATAATATTGGGGGCATACAGAACAAAGACCTCGTGAATCTCAAGGTGGGTGAAAAACATGTTTAGAAACAAGATCAGCGCCATCCCATGGAGAATGCACTTGGCATTTGCATTGCATATCTGAAATTAATAGTAATTCAGAAAAGGGTTGGAGTTTTGTTGTTGTTGTTGTTTGTTTATTGATTGATTGATTTTTCAGGAGAGGCTGAACGTTTCAGGCAGGACAAAGGAAGAGAGCGAATTTCTGTAATAGCTTTGCCGGTGACCCTGCCGGGTAAGTGCTGAGGAGAGAACTCAGTGGCAGCCACTAGAAGATCAAAGTCTTCAGGGAGGCAGACTGAGGCTGCAGTCTGAGAAGAGAAAACACAGGGTTTCCCCAGCCCTTCGGGCCTGCCCACAAATTTGTCTTCCCCTTACCCCTCCATGGTGTGCTCCTTCAGCAGCCACATGAAGGTTTCTGCCAGTCCCTGATGTTTGGGTAATTTGAAAAACAAACACCCCAATTAGCTTCATAATTGATTCCCAGTTGACAGAAGGTGCTGCTTTTCTGCATTGGCCCAACACGTCGCTAAAAAACCAAGCAGTGAGTTTTCTCCTGGCCTGCCAAAAGAATGATTAAGTTGGTGAGCCCTCTGAGTTCCTCTTCCCTGTTGACAGCTGGTTTTCTTAAACAAGTTAGTACCTGCTGAGGTGGGTTGGAGTTTATCTGATCCACCCGAGCTGATGTCTTTAAAAACACACAAAACAGCCCCACGCTTTGATTATTTGTAAACCACCACCATGTAGTTAAAGAGGGGCTCCGTGAGTAAATAAAGGAAGGAATTGCAGCTCTGTGCAGGGAGTATGAAATACAACTTGCTAAGTTGCAGTCTGTTTTTCCCAGGCAAGACACACTGTGTAATTTTTTCCTTTTGATTACATGATGTCAGTGCATACTCCATCGCTCCGGTATAAACTGACACTTGACAGGCCTATTTCAATGTATTCCGAGGCTGCACCAGCACAGTTATTGTTTCCAAGCTTCTAAGAGCAGTCCCAGAATGAGAGTGAGCTGGTTTGATTACCAGGCTGGAAAGCTTTGAAGAAGCCAGAGCTGTTCCCTTTACGGAAGCCTTCACATCAAAAGCCTGCACTTAATTGCCTTTAGAAATGTCCCACCTTTGGGGGAAGTAACCAGGGTTCTTAATGGTTTCAAAAAAGAAATATGTGTTCAGTCACTGGGGATCCAGAGCATAATGGACACACGCTGGTCTCAACAGATCACATTTCCAAATATGAAATTGATAGAGATGAATCTATGACAAGGAGATCTGCATTCCTGCCCAAGGGTTTGAGGGGGCTTTTAAGAAATGTAAGCATCTTAATGCTGTTGGATCTTAGGTAACTTCTTTGTTACCATCTATAAGGAATGTGAGTGTGTGTGTGTGTGTGTGTGTGTGTGTGTGTGTGTGTGTAAGAGAGAGAGAGAGAGAGAGAGAACTAGTGGAAGGGGGTGGACAGTGGCCAAAAAGAAAAGGCACAGCAACTATGGAAAAGCAGGATTTCTTTACTAAAGAGCCCTATTCTGAGTTAGAATCTTTTCTCTCTCCTTAGCAAAACTTCCCCTCCTTCCCACGCAATACCCATGTCTGGTGAGGCCCAGCAGAAATAACAATTACTCTGAGAATCTGGTCTGTTTGGAAATCCACGAAATGGGCCCTTCAGCATCAGAATGAGAGTGTGCTTTAGAACACATCCCTATAAGAAAGTGAATGTAACCACTTCATAGTTATTCACTACTCTTAAACTGCAAAATTTTTTCCTGTGAAGTTGACATCTTTCGAGGACAGGACTTTACAGAGTCCATATTTACATTCTAGTGACCAGCTGTCAAAGCAGAAAGGAGGGCACAACCCTCCATGGTCAAAGTGTGTCTGGGTCATCCTCCCAAGAGGTAGAGTGTCGTTTTGGCTAGCTGACAGCTTGTCCACGCAACCACTTGAAGCCACCTGGAGAAACTCAGGTAGGCCACAGCCCCTAAGCATTCCTCGGTTGGAGTGGGTAAACAGAGTGCCAACTTCAGGGCTGGGCACATCCAAGCTTAACTCCACGTTCCCTTGCTGACTCTTGTCACCATCTACAAATTGAGACTGAAAATACTCCTAGGAGAGCATGATATCCCTATGACTGAACCACACAACTGTCCCCACCTAGGGAATTCACACCTAGGAGTAATCATGTTTACATAACAGAGGTCACCTTATCAGTAGAGGCTCAGGATGGGACAATGCCTTAAAATTCCTGTTAGCAACCTCGGTCATCAGCAGACAGCAATCTCTCACTTCTACCCACTCAGGTCCTAGGGAAGAGCTCACTACCTCCCTCTGAAAGGCAGCCCTACCAGCACAGATGGCAGCCCATCTATGAATTATTAGGGCAACACACAAAAACCAACATTGCTTTCCCCCTGTAACATTAGCACACCCAGAGGGGGATTTGCCATGAAGTCGATAAAACTTAAGCTTCAAGGCCCTTTCATTGCAGTGGCCCATTTCAATGCCTTATACCCAACTTAGAATTTATAATATTTATATTATTTTCCTTAAAGAGGACCTTTCAAGATGTATAACTTCTGGACCTTCAAAAGTATGGATCTGTTCCTGGACTCACCGCAGCGACAGTGTCTTCATTATTTTAGCGCTAAAGAAATGAAAGACCTGAGATATGATAGGGGATGAGACCTGAGTTTCTGAGCCTCAGCCCCAAGCTCCTGCTTAAGACACACGCCTTCCCCGGGCACCATCCCCACCCTGGCCAATCTGTCTCCTCTGCCCACCCTCACCCCCGCTGGATTCTACAGCAGAACTGGGCATAAGCAAGCTGGGGATTCTGAAACCCCGCATCTTACCAATAACCACAACTAAGAAGCTCATATTTTTGTCAGTATAAGTGGTAGATCATTTTCATTGAAGTATAAATATGAAATTTTGCCCCAGACTAAAGCAAACCCTGATAATTACACAGTTGCAAATTATGGTGTTAACAAAAAAGGTCTAAATTATCCCCTTCCAGCATTTAATGAATTCAGCCACTTAATGAATTCCCAAAACGCACTTTCTTTCCCCATTCCACTTTTCCCTTCCAACAGTGAAATCGTGTAGCTGTTGGAAATAAGAGTGATTCCCATGCCATCCTTACAGGATACTAGTTACTTGCCAGAGAGGAAACCCAAAGAGAGAGAGAGACAGACAGAGAAGGGAGAGGGGCTGAATCGTCTTTGATCAGTGGGAATTAGTTGCAAAAGCTCGATAAAAATAAAAGCTGGATTTGACTCTTAGTCTGTTTAGGACTTCAATGATGCAATCACCCAAATTTAGAATTTATAAGGTTACTTTGTTCAGCTCCTTCAGCTCAGTTCCCATGTAAATGTTTGCTCTCAGGGCAAAAAACATGAAGCATCTGGATGGAATCTATTCTGGCTTCAGGAAGACAAAATGCCAGTCCTGTAGAAAAACTGTCCATCTTTAAATTAAATTCAAATCCAAGTGGCTTGCACCCTAACCAAAGTCTGTTTCTCTACACCTTTATAAACTACATGATTTAAGTCATCTGTGTGCTGGGTTTTTTTTTCCCCTATTCTTCACAATCTTTTGGAGTAAACATGGTGCTTGTTAACATGAGGAATTGATAGTTTGTTGCCATTTTCCATGGTCTTGACATTTGAGAACATTTGTCATCAATAAAGACAGACAAAAGGAAACAAATCTGATAACTGTTTTTAAGGAATAAAGATAGAATATTAAAACAGGATTCAAAAGAAGTGCCCTTACCCCAAATCTAATAAATCCGTAGCTTGAATTTTTTGACTGTCTATCATGTTCAGCCAACTTCCTGCATATTTAGGAGAGCTTCTTCTCACTCCTGCTTGCCCACATGACACACACAATACCGTACTATTCAGGAACCAGTAACAAATTAGTTCACTGATTTCCATTAATTCCATTTGGCACTTAGAAATGACAGCCATCTAGTCCTCGGCAAAATCTTAACACAGTCAGAGCCTGATCTGTGTGCCACCATCTTTCTCTATGCCAGTTGTCTTGCATTTCTTCACTAGTAGAAGTGCTTGATTCTTTTGCTGTGGGGCTACACAGGATGACCCACCAGACCTGCAGAATCGGCTGCACAGAGAGTGTCTCCTGTCTCAGTCATGTTCTAAATCCTCTCCACTGGACATCTTTCTGTCCAACGTCTGACCTCAGAAAGTCATTACCTAAAAAGGGCCCCTCATCTACACTCAGCTTTGTTGGTGGAACTGGTTTACCCCAGCTCTGTATTCTCATGGAAAAATCCCCACTCAGCATGTAATAATGGATTCCAATGGAATATAATATGGTGATCCTTTCAGAGAAAGTTGTGTTTCTTTTTTTTAAGATTTTTATTTATTTGAGAGAGAGAGAGCATGAGTAGGGGGAGGAACAGAGGGAGAGGAACAAGCAGACTCCATACTGAGCATGGAGCCTGATGCGGGGCTCAATTCCACAACCCTGAGTTCATGACCTGAGCTGAAATCAAGAGTTGGACACCCAACCAACTGACCCACCCAGGTGTCGCTCAGAGAAAGTTTTTGCTTGCTTTGGTTTGGTTTGATTTCCTATCAGGGCCTCAGTAATAGTGCCATAGCCCAAAGAAGTGATTCCAAGGAGGAAATGCCAAATAGCATAGGAAGAAGTGTTCCTTAGCAGACCCATGGGGCAGCATATCATTGGTACTCTGACATCACACTACCCAGGAGACTCCTTATTTCTAAACTGTTCAAAGTTGGGGTGCTTGGGTGGCTCAGTTGGTTAAGTGCCTGTCTTTGGCTCAGGTCAAGATCCCAGAGTCCTGGGATCAAGTCCTGCATCAGACTCCCTGCTCAGGGGAGAGTCGGCTTCTCTCTCTCCCTCTCCTTCTGTGTGTTCTCTCACTCTCAGATAAATAAATAAATAAATCTTTAAAAAAAATAAACTATTCAAAGTTATTAGGACCACAAACATATCATATTATTACTTAGAAAAGAATTTTCTAAACAGTTTTTTATGGTATCCAGCATTCACAGGGCCAAGAATCTTGAGTGGCAGTGTCAGAAATAACCTGAAGAGGAAGAAGAGAGAAAGTTGTACTGTGGGGCTCTCAGCACCCTACCCCAGCATCACTCTGGAGGGTCCACTTCTACCTTACTTACAATTTGGGATCTACTCATATTTCATTTGTAAAGAAGTATCCTGGTAACAGCCACCAAGATTATCCTACTTAGCTAGATTAATGAAATTTACACACACACACACAATAAAAAAAAGGGAGGAGAACCTTATTCCTCTGTCTCTCTCTCTCTCTCTCTGGCCAGTACAACCCCTCTGATTTTACTTACTTTGCATTGGTTCTGGAAGTGAACTTATACTAAAGAGCTAGTCTTCCTTCTCAAAGCTAAAAGGGTCAGGGTTTTGGAAACTCTACATGCAAAGCATTCCTGTTCTCCTCCGGAAGGCTGCAGGGACTGTGGTTCCAGTTGTAGATGTATTTAACCATACTCTTAAGCTTGGGATAAAAAAATTGGACACACCGACCAATTAGAACATCAAATATTAAAATTTAACTGTGATAAACATGGGATGATTCTGATCATCACAGGATATATGCTAACCTCAAGAAGGTGGAAGTATTTTAAAATCAACTTTTTTTTACAAGATTTTATTTATTAATTTGACAGAGAGAGACACAGCAAGAGAGGGAACACAAGCAGGGGGAGTGGAAGAGGGAGAAGCAGGCTTCCTGTGGAGCAGGGAGCCCGATGTAGGGTTTGATCCCAGGACCCTAGGATCATGACCTGAGCAAAAGGCAGATGCCCAACGACTGAGCCACCCAGGAGCCCCTTAAAATCAACTTTTAAAACTAATCTCTCTCTCTCTGTCAAATAAATAAATAAAAATCTTTAAAAGAAAAAAATATATATATATAATCCTGGTAGAGGTCCTGTGAAATTATTGTTGCCCCTATGGCATCCAGAAAAGTGAAAGCAACTTCCACATGGTATCTCTAATGTTCATACAAAGTGGAGTCTACAAGGCATAACCTAGATCACTGTTTACTATATTTATTCCCAGCTTACTTATGATGGGTGCTAAATATAGAAACCAAAGAAGGAAAGAAGTCATTTGACAATATTGGTGTCTAAGGTCCCTGGGTCAGATGTTACCATTAAATTTAAAAATAACCTAACTCTACATGATCCATATTTAAAGAACTACAAACTGGGAGAGCCTGGGTGGCTCAGTCGGTTGAGTGGCCAACTCTTGGTTTCAGCTCAGATCATGATCTCTCATGATCTCTGGAGAGATGGAGCCTCCTGTTGCTTCGAGCTCAGTGGAGAGTCTGCTTGAAAATTCTCTCCCTAGGGTGCCTGGGTGGCTCAGTCGTTAAGCGTCTGCCTTCAGCTCAGGTCATGATCCCAGAGTCCTGGGATCGAGCCCCACATCGGGCTCCCTGCTCAGCGGGAAGCCTGCTTCTCCCTCTCCCGCTCTCCCTGCTTGTGTTCCCTCTCTCACTGTACCTCTCTCTGTCAAATAAATAAAATCTTTAAAAAAAAAAAAATTCTCTCCCTCTGTCCCTCCCTCCACTCATGCAGGTTCTCTCTCTCTCTCTCAAATAAATAATAAGTCAGTCAGAGAAAGACAAATACCATACAATTTCACTCATGTGGAATTTAAGACATTAAAACAGATTAATATAGGGGAGGGGAAGGAAAAATAAAATGAGATGAAAATAGAGAGGGAAGCAAACCATAAGAGACTCTTAACTCTAGGGGAAAAAAAACTGAGGGTTGCTGGAAGGAAAGTGGGTGGGGGAAAGGTAACTGGATGATGGGCATTAAGGAGGGAACTTGATGTAGTGAACACTGGGTGTTATATGCAACTGATGAACCACTAAATTCTACCCCTGAAACTAATCATACACTATGTGTTAACTAAATTGAATTTAAATAAAGAATTAAAAAATAAAATAAAATAAAAAACAAAATAAATCTTAAAAAAATAAAGGACTGCAAACGTTATTTCCTCAGTTGTGAAACTTTGAAGCACAAAGGCAGAGCAAAGCAAGATAAAACTGTTCTAGCTGCTTCTTTGGTAGAGAGACTTCACTCCACTCCCATTTGTGTGGGTGAAAACACTCTGGAACATGTTTCTTAGCACATTCCGCCTACTCCCCATCCTTGCCTCCTTCTTTCGGAAATAGACTTTTCTAGTGGTCCCTAATGTGATGAAAATGCAGGCTTGGGTATGTGCATTATTTCCTAGTATTAGACAACAAATGAAGGAAATGTAGAAAATGTTTTAAAGAAGCTGTAGCATCTCCAAACAGAAAATCAAATACAGCAAATTACCATTTAGCCGGCTTGCAAACAATTACAAAAACAGAAACGAAAAGCATTTTGCACGTTTTTCATTCTTTTTTGAGAAAGAAACAAATGACAAGTAAACAAGCTGTCATCAGGGATGTATTCAATGTCCAGAGAACGTCTCAGGCTCTACGGCAATTCAGCCCCATCTTCTGAGTCGTCCAGGTTCTTTATTGTTCTGGGATGAGTCTGTATTCAGAGTCCAGGATCTCAGGTTCTTCTAGGGCTCAAATTCAATGAACTTAGAAGCAGAACAATTTTAGTGTTCATTTTTTTAAGTCTTTGAAATCTGGAAGTCCACATAGGGAAACATATAACTTTCCCATATGTATATGTTGCTCTCTGTCATGGGTGACATCATCAACCGAATATCTAAGGGTTAAATTTGCCTTCTCCCTACAGAAGGATCTACTGGGAGTATTGGGAGGTATGTGATAAGAACCTCTCTCCTTCCTAGAACACCCAGCAGCAGAGGGATAATTACCCATAGAGAAATCCTGGGGTTTAGGGGGAGGGGATGGATGCTGACCAAGTACCTTGGGACCTTGGGACCACACCTTACCCATCAGAGCGCCTCCAGTTTCCCTTCTCTGGAGTTCTCTCCAGGTGGGTGGAGTTTTTTAATGGTCATTCAACTTTTATTTTCAAGAGGGAGAGCTGGTTTTCATTCTTAAAAATTATATTCTTCTTTCTTTATGACAAAATGATGGTATTTTCCTGAAGGTAACATATCACTTTAACTTTATTTGGAATTACATTTTATGTCACAGTTTTTCCTTCACTTCATCCAGTTCTTCCTTTAACTGGAAGGGTTTAGTCACTCACACCCATGAAGGATAGAAGTAACTAACAGGGGTATACTTCCAAAGCCTTCTTCCAAACATATTGAAAAGTTTCTTTTACTAGCCATCATAGGCTGGGTTACCTGGGAAACAGACTGAGATTTGTATGCAGAAGGTTCATTGGGGAGTGCATTCAGGAATAGCACTGGTGCGGGGTGTGGGAAGCAGGACCGGCAGAGGGAAAAGAACTGTAATCCAGTTGCAAGACAGACCTCAGCCATTCTTACAAGAAGCTGTGGAGGTAGAACGGCCCTTCAGAATTGTTCCATCTAAGGCAGAGATCCTGGTGTTTGGACCCCTCACATCAACCTATCTATGGATGTGAGCTGCCTCCATGGATGGAGTATAACCTTGGACAAAGCAACTTCTCTCAAGTGAAGAACAATGTCTGAAGAGGCACTCAGCTGTGGGCAATGAATGGCTAAACTTCCTGCCAGCTGGAGAAGTCCTGAAGTCCTGTCCTGAAGGGAAATCCAGGTGGCATAACACAGCATCCACTATATTCTATTATTTACATGTCACTGGCTTCTTATAGAGATCTTGTCCTCTCTGGAAAGGACTTTCCCAGATTGGGTTGGTCTCTTTTCCTAGAAAAATTTTCAAGTAGAAGATTAATGAGACAAACTATAGCCCCCACCACTGAAGCTGGTTTTTAACTGTAATTGGTATCTCTCTTCTCCTTCCTTTACCACCCATTCCAGATTCCTCTTATCCTTGAGTAGTACCTCTTTTGGTCTTGGTAACCTACCCAACCTTTTGGCAGGGTAACCAAGACTCTCCTACTTGAAGAGACTGAGCTCCTATCAATATGCCCTTCTCATGCCTGGGTATTTGCCCAAATACCATTGAAATGGTTAGAGGTACACCAAGTCATGCCCCAGTGGGTCATCCAGCACCAAACAAATTCTTCCCTACCTTTAATTTATAGCAGACAGTAGTGCTACCTTTTCTGGATGGTCAAGGTGATTTACTGCCACCAAGCTGGTGAATCTGTTCCTTGCCTACTGGTCCTTTGTCACAAGGATCTCAAAGTAATTGATAGGCAGCCATAGTGTGAAGTTTAATGGGATACTCACTGTCCCTGGTGGAATTGTTCCCCCTCCATGACTCAGGAATTTCAAAACCTACTGGGCCTCGAGTTGTGGTAGCAACAAATTCCCCAAGAGATCACTCACTGAGTGTGGTGGTAGCAGTGCCACTCCTACTCTCACCCCTTGGCACCTGGACCAAATATTCTTTCTCTTTGGGACACAGTACTATATAACAACAGTCAATGATTCAGAGTGTATATTGCAGCCTAGAGGAGAACTCCCCTTCCCTTGCAGAGAATCATCTCTAATCTGGTACCTATCTTGGCCATCAAAAGATCATTCCATCATTCTATCATGTGTTATATGCAACTGATGAACCACTAAATTCTACCCCTGAAACTAATCATACACTATATGTTAACTAAATTGAATTTAAATAAAGTTTATGGATTTCATGGTCACGTACTTACTGTTACATCTCCTTTACTGTAGAGCAAGTCACTTGGTCTGATGCAAGATTATGCAAGATTCCATGCCACTAGATCAAACTATCTTGCCCTCAGTGGTGCTGATGGAAGCCCTGTGGGCAGAAAAGGCAAACCCATACCCAAAATACCAGTCTATTTCCAGCAAAATAAATATCTGCCATTTTCAGAATAGAAGAGGTTAATCTAATCAAATTCCTACCAAGTAGCTGGTTGTTTTCCTCAAGGAATGATGCTTCTTCCCAAGATCCCTTGTCTCCAATCTTTCCCTTTCTGGTCCTGAACCAATTAGACAAGGATTACAAGTGCTTTTTCCCACTACATATACCTCTAATACCATAAGACCTGCATGTACTTTGATCCCAAGCTGGACCTGCTACAGTTCCCTGTCCTGACTGCTCTGTGTCATATCACACTCAAAACTGGTAGCTTTTCATTTTACTTGCTCGATCAATCACAACACATGATATGAAACCAATGTGGAAGTTCTTCAGACTACCAAGTATATCTATGCCAATTACCCATTCAGAAACCAAAGGTAAACAACTCCCTGAAGAAGACCTGTGAACCAGAAGACCTGATTCAAAATTCCCTTTATTACTTAGTCTTCATATGTCCCTACCCTATCCTGTCAACTCAGATTCTATGCCCAAAAGTCTCAAAATATCTTAGTATTTTTCTATTCTCATTATATGAGGCTTTGAATAAGTGATTATAGTTGCCTTTGGGAAGACTTAGAGTAACCATTACTGAACATAATTGCCATGGTGTTACAGTGTTCTTCTCTGTGAGGACCCAACATCTTCCTTTTTTTAATGGGTCCTGGATGTAAGAACTGGCTCAGTTTGGGCATCTGGTCAACCGATGACGACTTTTGATTGGAGCAGTTTGCCTGTTATATGCTGATGCTCCATCCTTGTTTTCTTTTGTTATACAAATTGGACAATACCTTTAAGGGCTGACAAGGCATCCTGACCCAGGGAACACCAAGTTCTGTTCACTATCTCCATAGCTCAAGTCAGGCCCCCTGGCTCCACTTAGCTGTTGCCCCTCATTATAATAAATATATTCACTTTGTTTCTGCCAGGTAAACACCATCAGCTGCATCTATTTTTATAGAACCTTATCTATGTTATTATCAGGGAGCCCAATTCTATAACATTCTCTTCCTAAATCAGTGTTGGCCTACAAAGGACAGCTCTCTGTATATTTCTTAAGACTGCTATTGTTCTTCTCATTAGGATATTGCTTATTGTTTTAGTAACTGAAGTATCCTGAGGCTCTCCCATTGAATATGGCCAATTAGTGGGGTTTGGGCCACTATATGTGAATACAATATATAGAAATAATGGATTTACAACTATATAGTAGTAAATCCATTATAGTGGGCCCAATTACTTGAAGCTTTTGATCTCTTCTTCCACACCAAAGTTCTGGCATTTCTACTTTACTTAGTGTGGGCCAACACTTTTCCACACTTTTAAGGGCCAACATGGTGTTAGATTAACAGCATCTCCTGACACCTTGCCGGTATTAAATCCTGGATCACAGGAGCATGTTCCCATGGCAATCAACTCTCTCTTCTTTAACTTTAAATTCTTTCATCTTTGATCCAGCACCCTCGAGATCCAGTTCTATCTATGCTCTTTCAAGCGGTGGGTTCACACTCTCCCTGGGTATCTTAGTCAGCTTGGGCTGCCATAACAAAATTCTACAGCCTGTGCAGCTTAAATAACAGAAATTTATTTTCTCACTCTTCTGGAGGCTAGAAAGTTCAAGATCAGGTGCCAGCAAATTCAGTTCCAGGTGAGAGCTCTCTTCCTGGCCTGCAGATGGCTGCCTTTTTGTTGTGTCTTTACATGGTGGAGATAAAGAGCTCTGGCTACATTTCCTTCTATGAGGGTACCAGCCCAATCAGAGTAGGGCCCACCCTTATGACCTCATTCAACATTTTCTACCTCCTCAAGGCCCTATATCCAAATATAGTCACATTAAGCATTAGGGTTTCAACATATGGATTTTAGGGAGACACATTCAGTGAACAACACTGGATTCTTGCCCAAGGATTAAATACTGCATTTGGGAAAGTGTTGCTGTATCATTGATTGTTATTCGGATTTATGTTCTAGCCCTGCTGTGGTATAATATGAAATATATTTGGTCTTTGTGCCTGATTCCTAGCACAGAGCTCCTAAAGCCCTTGTAATTTCCTGAGTGATAGGAATATCTTTGGTTATTAATAAGGAGCGCTTTTTGAACACACCTGAATTTATGCTAATAAGGTGACTTAGGGCAGGACCCCCAGATAGCTTCAAGATGGGGCTGTTCACCAGAAAGACCAAATGATTAAAGGATTAGAACTTTCAGCCCCACCCACCAACCTCCAGGAAGAGGAAAGGGGTGTGGGGGCTGATGATTAAGCTCTATAACTTGAACAATGAGATTTAATGAGCTTCTGCGTTGGTGAACACACTGAATTGCTGGGAGGGTGGCGTGCCTGGAGAAGGCATGAAAGCTTCACACATTCCCTCCAGCCCCATACCTTGCCCTATGCATCTCTTTCATCTGCCTGTTGCTAAGTTGTATCCTTTTACAAAAATTGGTAAATGTAAGGAAGTGTTTCCCTATGGTCTGTGAGCCCTTCTAACAAATTATCAAACCCAAGGAGGGGGTTGTTGGAACCTCCAATTTATAGCTGGTCAGTCAGAAGTGCAGACAACAACTGGAATTTATGATTGGCCTTGAGAGGAGGAGCATTTCATGGAACTGAGCCTTTAAACTGTGGGGTCTATGTTAACTCCAGGTAGTTAGTGTCAGAATTGAGTTAAATTGTAGGACACCCAGTCAATGTCTGCTGAGAATTGGAGAATTGCTTGGCATGAGTAAAACTCCACACATCAGAAGAGGTAGAAGTAGAAAGGGGGTTGCTTATCTCTCAGACAGAACCCTCTGTATCATCCTCAAGCAAGTGGGAAGAAGCAGACTTCACCTAGGAGAAGCGGTCCACTTTTACAGGTTCACAGTGTTAATAGAAAACCTGAGATTTTTTTAAATGTGTCAATGTAAATGTATTCTTTCTGAGTTACAGGGTCCCACTCCTCCAAGTCAGAGCCCTGATACAGACTGCTGACATAGGTCAGTCATGGCTTAGAAGCCAACCTTCTCTGGCTCTCTGCTAGATCCTGCGCCTAATCTTCATGTTTTAATGCCTTCGGCTATAGGAGATGAGACTCCTTTTATGGGCTACCAGGAAAGTGGTTTTGGTTTTAATTGTGTCCCTTTGAAATTCATATACTGAAGTCCTAAATCCCAGTTTCTCAGAATATGGATGTATTTGGACATAGGATCTTTAAAGAGGTAATTTAGTTAAAATAAGATCATTAGAGTGGGGCCTTATCCAATATGACTGAGGCTCTTACAAAAAGAGAAAATTTGGGCACAGTCATGTATAGAGGGAGAATGCCATGTGAGTAGCCATCTACATGTCAAGGAGAAAGGCCAGGAGCAATTCTTTCCTCATTGAAGGGATAAATCCTGCCAACACCTTGATTTTGTTTTGTTTTGTTTTTTTAATTTTTAAATTTTTTTAAGACTGATTTATTTATTTTGAGACTTAACAGATTCCCTGCTGAACAGGGAGCCCAATGCAGGGCTCGATCCCACAAACCTGGGATCAAAATCAGGAGTCGAATGCTTAACCAACTGAGCCACCCAGGTATCTCAACTAACACCTTGATTTTGGACTTCTAGCCTTTAGAATTGTGAAAAAATAAATTTCTGTTGTTGAAGCTACCCAGTCTGTGGGACTTTGTTATAGTATTCCTAGCAAACTAATACACAGGCCCTAATCTAATACCATACTTCCTATGATTATTATTTTCCCTAAACCTTACAAATGCAATTGCTCCTCCTGGTGAGTGACCAAGCTCCAAAATCCCATTTTGCAGTCTTCCTAGGACTATTTCTGTTGTCAACTGCCATGGAGCAAGCTCAACAGGAAATAAATTATAAAATTTGAAGATTTTTGCATGCAGGACATTTACTAACAAGTGCTCTTGGGATCCACATACCTGTGAGAAATAAGGAAAGACAATGGGGCAGAGGGAAAAGTGAGACTGTGATGGGGTTATGCAGAAATTTCTAAAACTGAAGAGTTGCCTTAAGGCCAGGAAACCAGACCTTTGTATGCCTGCTTTGACCAGGCATCAGATGGCAGGTTCCCCCAAAGAGAAGTGTAACCTTGAGAGAAGCAAATTCACTCAGTCGAGGGTACTTCCTGGAGAATGAATCAACTGATCAGTCAGCAGCTCCAGTCCTGGGGTGGGAGTGGGGCCTCTGGGTGGTGCCTTAGTGGTACATTACTGTATCTACCCATCTACCTCAGGGGTCAATCCACTCTTCCTATCCTGTTTCCAAACAAAAAGTCTCCATTCCACTGTTCTTTCCCATAATAGAGCCTGAAGCCTTGAAGAAAATGCTTGATGGTCCTAGCTATTAGGATCACAAAGACCTGTGCATTTTTCTAAGAAAGGGAAAGGAAATACTACTACCTAAGGAGTCTACTACTGCCTAAGGAGCCACACTGACAACTCCAAGACTCCAAAGTTGGTCATGGGAATCTTGCTACAGAAGAGAGAGGTGGGGGCGGGGGAGGGGGTGGGCCGGAAGGAAAGAAGAAGGTGGAGGAGGAGGAGACTTAAATTTTCAGTAGGTCACACTACTATCTCTATAGGTTATCATGAGGAAATATGGCACATTTCTGATTTTCTTCCAATAATATTGTAGTGTGCCTAGAAGATTGGTGTTTCCAGCTGTTTGACTTAACCATCCTGACCTGGATCTAAATTCTCCCACACAGGGGTGGTTGTTCTGCTCAGAGTTTAGCTTTGATATCTGACTAGGTATTTCTTATACCTAGTGTTGTTTACTTTTTTCCTTTACCACAGACCTCAAGAGGGCAACAAGTAGAAGTGAAGAATATCAAAACCTGTTTCTACTTTTAGGAATTTAGAGGTATTAGAGTTTTTTGAAGCTCTCTACATTTTTTCTTCATTCCCAAGACAGGACACAATTCCCTATAATACTTCGTAGAATTAGCATACTCTCCCCAATACTATTCTCCAAATTTGTTTCAAAGTAAAGTCACTCATTTCTTCCAAGGTGTGACAATATGCTGAATTTCTTCACATTGCATACTTTCCTTGGACATAAAAGAATATATAAAAACTAAAATCTAGCCATGGTGATAGAATCCCAGTCTTCTAGCCCTTGACCCAGTTCCATTATCTTTAACTCATTAGGTTTACCTCTAGTAAGAATGTTAAGTCTGTCTCAATATCTCAATTCTTCTGAAGAATTAGTTTATTGTAGATGTTTCAGTAGGAAAAAAATGTATCACAAATACTTGCATTAGATTGCTAGACCCTAAAATCAGGGTCAGTTCTTATAACTTAAGAGAAACAATAAGAGATGCACAATTTTTTTAATATGCTAAAAGATAATTGATTATAAAAATTATATTGTTATATTATATATTATATTATAAAAATTATATTGTTAAGTTTTTGTGTTCCTAATAGCAGATACTTAGTGTAAAAATAGTTCATTCTAGCCCCCCTTTATGAGGCTGTGGCAAAGTACAAAATGTTTCTTACAATTATTCATGAAACCATTTGATCCATAATTTGTCAGGTGAAACGTTTTATCATGTCTATTATTGTTGGAAGCAAGATTATTTTTAAAGTCATATTGAAAATGTATTTCTTCTTAAGAAACGGTACAAACACATATGAAATAAAGCTGCACTGAGTGCAGTAGAATACACTGAATTATTTCATCAAACATTTAATAAACAATAACACTGTTCCAGGCACAGAGTGGGAAGACATAAAAAGGTGCCATGACTCCTCTGCTGATTTCCAGGAGTTCACCATCTAGTGCAGGGAAAAGGTACATTTGATTTTACAAAAGAGTTACTGATAGACATTAATACTATTTTAATTATGGACCTCTTGATAAGGACCAAAAAAAATAAATATTATTACCATATCTTAAAAAAACTTTCTCATTTAAGTTTCCATCTGATCCTACAACAACCCCATGTAAAAGGCACTGTTATTAAGTTTACCTGAGATCATGTAGCTTGTAAGTGGATTAAACCCAACTCTGTCTCCAAAGTATCTGCTCTTTCTACTATACCAGTAGTTGGCAAACTGAAACCCATGTGTCAAATATGGTCTGCTGCCTGGTTTTGTAAATAAAGTTTTATTGGAATTCAGCCATGCCTTTTTTTTTTCTACATATGGCTTGCGGCTGCTTTCGCTCTATAACAGCAGATTTAAGCAGCCACAGCAGAGACAATATCACCCAAAAAGTTGAAAATATTTATTATCTGGCCCTTTATAGAAAATGTTTGCAAGCTCCTATACTATACCATACCACAGTGGTTCTTAACCAGAGGCAATGTTGCTCCCAAGGTTACCTTTGGCAATGTCTGGGGACATTTTGGTTGTCTCAACTTGGTGGTGCTACTGACATCCTAGTGGGTGGAGGCCACAGAAGCTACTAAACATTCTACAATGCACAGAACAATCCTCCACCATGAAGAATTATTTGGCCCAAAATGTCAGTAGTGCTGAGGATGAGAAACATCATCATCCTGAATCCTCTATTTAGTGAAATTTCCATAGTCCCTTTAAATAACTTAATGACATGTACAATTTTAATTCTGCAAAACTGTCTAAATATTTGCATTATTAAAAATCTTGGAAATATAAACAAGTTTAATTACCTGCTACATCATCTAGATGGAAATAGATGGTAAATGGAAACAAGCTTCATAAACTTAGGAGATAGGCAGGCATTTTTAGGCTACTCTAGGTTTAGATATTAAGTATTTGCATTTTTAATATAGGTTATTATATCAGGGAGTATAACTGACTAGAATTTCAAAATATTTGTTTCTTCCAAAAAGTAAATGTGTAGGCTATATGTTTGATGTTATTGTGTTGTGCAAATATAATCCATAAAACAGACCATCTAAAGACTTCCGTGTAAAGGCTGATTGAACACAATCATCTATTTTTACATACTCTCAAAAGCCAACTAAAGTGACAGTACAAAGATCTTTTTGGAAGATATAACCCTACAAGGATGGGAATGATGGCAGGAGAGATTGTGGCAATACTTTGGAAGCTGGGGAGCAAATGGAACAGTGGTAAATGATAGACCTAAAAAAAAACAAAACTTAAAATAGCAGTGAGAAAAGCTGAGAACCAACCAGATTCCACCAAATAATTCTCTAAGGCCTTGGGAATTGGCAAAACAAGTTCCTCTGGAAAAAGGGCTGAAGCTAATGCTGAAAGTACAGAGACTTGGTTGAAAGTATGTTAAAGGAACAATCACAAGCTGAGATCCTCTCCTTCATTTTGTGCAAATGGGTAATTGTATCTCTCCCAACCTACAGAGATAAAAGCAGAGGTTCTTTGCAGTGGAATACACCAGACTGTCACCAGCAAGACCCCCAATGACCCCCCCCACCTTTCTTCTTCACAGGAATGTTAGCCTTATCTTTTAGACACAAAAAGAAAATCCAGCAGGCCTAGACCAGTTTGACTGCCAACTCACACCTGCGCAGATGGACCATGGAGTGACCACTTCTACCTCATTATAATATTAAAATTTCCACCCAAGGAGGGGCACAAACCTCATCAACATAACATACAATGTATGTATAGGCAGGTTTCCTTAGGACACATGCATGACCTTACGCTCACCTCTACATACTATGGACAAAACTCCCCTTTCTGAATAGTCATCCTAACTCTAAATAAAAGAAACCCACTCACTCTTGCTTGGGGAGTCACAGCTTTGGAAGTTATTCCCCGTGATCTCCTTATTGGTTGTAAGTAAAGTTTCCTTTGTGTAAGAACTCCACCTGATAGAGTGTTTGTCTGTAATTCCCCAAAGAGCAAACTCACATTAGTTCAGTTACAAGACCATGGTCAGGAGGGAAATTTTGAACTGAGAATAAGGGTGTTAAGGGAACAGATGCATACAGGATGCTGACATCTCACCCATAACCCCATACCTCAATTCCACTCAACACTGAGAATGCCGGCAAAGATAAGAAAAAATATTACAAACAATAAATAAGAACAGACATTTTTTAATTAAAGAAAAAAGAGGTTTTGAGAAATTTAAAATTTGAGAATAGAAATGAAAAACTCACTAGAAGATTTGAAAGATAAAGTTGAAGAAATCTCCAGCATATAGAGCAAAGGGAAAAAAAAAAACACAAAATAATAAGCAAATTAGAAGGTAAGTTTAGAAGATTCAATATCTGAACAGTAAGATTTCCAGAGAGAGAACACAAAACAGGGATGAAAAAAGAAAATCAGCAATAAAATAATCCAAGAGTATTGAATTCTCAGCACAATAGATGATAGGCCCACCAAAGCACAAAGTAATACATTTCAGATTCAGATTAAGAGATGATCCAGAAAGCCTCCTGAAAAGGTGCTCATAAAAATCAAGTTGCATGAGAGTCAGAAATGGTTTTGAAATTTATCTTTAGCTGGTAACTAGTAGGTAGAATCATGCCTTCAGGACTCTAAAGGAAAACTGTTTCCAAACTTGAATTCCATACAAAGGCAAATTCTTATTAATCGTTGTTAAAATATTTTCAGAAATTACAAATTTACAAAAAACTTTCCCCCAAAAAATCCCTCTCTTAGGAAGACTCCTTTCTCCAATAAAACAAGATAGAAACCCAAGAAAATCAAAGACATGCTATCTTAGCCTGGTTTGTCCAAAAAGCAGAACCTGAGGCAAATAGTGTGGTATTAGGAAGTATACTACCAGGAGCAGGAATGAGTTGTGTAGGGAGCAAATTAGGGAAAGAGCCAGAGGTATTTTTCAGAATATCCATCCAGGGGAAAAAAATGATGAAGCATTTCAGTTCCTGCCCAATGCGGGTCAAAATTTCTGCTGAGGGTGCCAACTCTTCTGCCCTTGTAGAGGGCACATGCACGAGCACCAAGTGGTTACTGAGGTGTCAGAGAAGCTCAAGACCAAGAGCCATTGGTCTCATAATTAATTAAAGGCTCTCAAAGAAAAATTAGGGAGATAATAATTTACAATCAGGATAGTTAACAATCATTCAAAGGGCACAGGTAGGTAGATTCAGGGCAAAGTAAATGGAATTTTCTGTCACTGCCTCAAAAGTTTGTTCTAATACATCCCTAAAGCCTTTCAAGTACCTGTAAGGCACCAGGCAACATGCAAGACACGGACAATCAAAAATACATACGCCTAGTCTTTGGCCTTATTGCTCCCTCTCCCTCTGCAGCTCCTAGCACAATTGTAATTTCACATTTATTGATATAACTCTTTGTTTATTGCCAGGAATGGCATCTGTTTTCACTCACTACTATATTTCCTGTATCCAGCAAGGTACTTGAAATACAGTAGTGGTCAATTCATATTTAGTTAATGAATGAACAGATGAATGAATAAATAAACAAGAGGATAAATGGTCAGCAATGAACTTGGGTCAGATGGACAATGTGTAGGTTGGGAGAGGAGAGTGCCAATCAAACTACTTCCCATATTTTCTACCTCCCGCTCTTTCCTGCAATGGTTTTCTACTTATTCCAAAAGTTATTCTATGTTCTCTATGGCTAAGTGATTAAATCTGGAGAGTAGTGACAATGTGTCAACCTTCTGAATCCCTCAGAATACCTATCATAAGACTGGACAGAGACCAGACATAGAACTCACCATCTACTCTGTGATGAGTACAGCCAATCCAGCAGCCCTCCAGATACACTCCCATCACTAGGCATGAAAGTTACACTATAATACATGACGGAGTATGAAGGAGGATAAGGGTGCTCATGACATCCCTCTAACCCTCTAAGCCCTCTGGCTTCATAAGAAAACCTTGAAAAGAGGAAAGATTTAAAAACTAATTTTGCCACACTTATTCAGAAAGAATGCAGGATGTGAAGAACTCCCCTGAATTCATTAATTCATTCACCTATCTCTTTGTTGACTCAACAAATACCTATTGAGTATCTATGATTATAATATGTCAAGACTATATATGAAATAGGCAGGACTGTAGTCATGTGTATTTTCACAAAACTATAACAAAGCAGATGAGTAATGTACTTAGAAGAACCTCTATTAACAATAAAAGAATTCATCAAGAAGGAATCTTCTCCCATACTTACTTCCCCCAAAATTTATTTATTCATTCATTCATTCATTCATTTATTTAATCATATAGCAGAAAATCACCAACACACATAAAGGTTCTAGAAAAAGATCATCATTTGCAATTCTTTTTTTTTTTTTGCCTTTTAAGATTGCCCAACAACAAGCAACTGCCATATCTTGCATGTAACTTGGAATCCCTGTACAACCTAACATCTGTTGAACAACTGGCAGAGTTTTTTTTTAAATCTATCCTCTTTTCTCCAATTATATAAAAGCAGTAAGTAATCATTGGAAGGATTTTGTTTCTGCTGTGATTGGCATGCATGAAGGCTTCATGAGCCAATAGCACAGCCAGATGTTTCCCTTGCAGTAGGTAGAAATTGTCAGAGATATTTCTACCATCTGTAATTTTCCAACAAGCATTTGCTGAGCAACTACTCTGAGTCAAACATTGTACTAAATGCTGGAGAAACAAAAATGAAAAAAAAAAAATGTCCCCTCTTTTGAAGAGTTTCCTCTCCAAGAGAAAGGATTGACAGGTAAGCAATTCCTGTGGAAGGTTATCAGAGATAAAATAGATGTAGGGCTAAGTTCTATATTGAAGCATCTACTCTGGCCTGAAGTGGTCACTGAAATGAGCCTTGAAGGATAAGTAAGACTTCCCAGGAGAAGGAAAGTGTTGGATGGAGAGAGATTTCCAGCAGCAAAACTAGCATAGGCAAAAGCCCAAAGTGTAACTGAAAACTTTGGGTATTACCCAATACATGTGAGGAGAGTGGAAATGGAGTTGATAATGCTGGGAAGAAAAGTTACAGCCAAATCTGGAAGAGCTTCTTTTGCCATAAAAAGAAGTTTGGGGGGTGCCTGGGTGGCTCAGTCATTAAGCGTCTGCCTTCGGCTCAGGTCATGATCCCAGGGTCCTGGGATCGAGCCTCACATCAGGCTCCCTGCTCCGCGGGAAGCCTGCTTATCCCTCTCCCACTCCCCCTGCTTGTGTTCCCTCTCTCGCTGTCTCTGTCTGTCAAATAAATAAATAAAATCTTAAAAAAGAAGAAGAAGAAGTTTGGGACTTATGTAAAGGGGCTGCATGCTGAACCTATAGCAATCTTCCTTTTGTTAAAAAAAAAAATACCTTAAAGTCCTACTCTCAAACAATTACTATATTGTAATGTCACTGTTTCTTTATAATTTTTCTAAAAGAAAAGATTCTAGAGTGAATTGCTTAGTTCCTCTCAAATAATTACTTTAAAAGCCGAAGTGATTCAAATTTTGAGAAAACAGATGACATTATCTGTGGTCTTACCCATATGATCATATTACAGTTGAATTACTAGGAAAAAAATTCACTTGAGAGGGCATAATATTAAGTGTCATTTATATATTTGCCATTGGGGACTTATATAGTTGTCATACTGAGTTTCAACTGTAAGTTTTAACAAAACCTTCTGTTCTTCCATGTACTTAAAACTATAATGTATGGTCTGAAGCAGACCAACAAGAACAAGTATGGGTAGTACCACATTGTCTTTCTCTTCCAGACCCTTCAAAGTCAGGAGCTTCCTCTATTGAAAGGTTATCCCAGTTCAATTGTGATACTAAAAAACAATCACTTTTAATTAAAATTTTTTAAATTTCTGCTCTGCAAAAGAGCAGAACCTTTAAGATACTTAAAAGACAAGCCACATGTTGTGACAAAATATTTTCAAAAGATATATCTGATAAAGGACTATTATTCAAAATATTCAAACAACCTTTAAAACTCAACAGTAAGAAAATGAACAACTTGCTTTAGACATAGGCAAGAGATGTGAATAGACACCTCAACAAAGAAGATATACAGATATGAAAGGATGTTCAACATTATGTGTCATTTGGGAACTGCAAATTCAAATAACAATGGGTTATCACTGCACACTCATTAGAATGGCCCAAATCCAAAATACAGGCCACACCAAATGCTAGGGAGGATGTAGAGCAACAAGAACACATATATTTCTGCTGGGAATGCAAAATGGTACAATCGCATTGGAAGTAAGTTTGGCAGTTTCTTACAAAACTAAAATAGTCTTATCATAAAATCCAGCAATCAAATTCCTAGATATCTACCCAACTGTGGTGAAAACATGTCCACATAAAAACGTGCACATGAATGATTATAGCAGCTTTATTCATAATTACCTAAATCTGGAGGCAAAATGTACTTCAGCAGGTGAATGGATAAACAAGATGTGCTACATTCTTAAAATGGAATATTATTCAGCAGTACAAAATATGAGCCATAAAGCCATAAAAAGACATAGTGGAACCACAAATGCATATTGCCAAGCAAATAAAGCCATTCTGAAAAGGCCACATGCTGTATTATTCTAACCATAGAACATTCCGGAAAAGGCAAAACTATAGAGACGGTAAAAAGGTGAGTGGTTGTCATGGGTTTTGGAAAGGTGAAGGTTGAATAGGTGGAACATGGGATTTTTAAGGGTGGTGAAACTACTGTGTGTGATACTATAATGATGGATACATGACATTGTACTTGCTTAATAAATGGCTAAGAATAATATATCAGTGTTGACTCATCAATTATAACGTATGTACCACATTAATGCGAGATGTTAATAATAAAGGAAACTGTGGGGGTGGTTATGGAAGTTCTCTGTGCTATCTGCTTAATTCTTCTATAAAGCTGAAACTGTTATAAAAAATAAAGTCTATTAATTTTTTTAAAGGCCATCAGAACTGAAAGAATGATCTGATCAAGGAAAAATTATTTTTATCTCCAACATAACTCCACACTAACTCTTTAATATGAAGTAGAATTTGGCCTAAAAATAGTTTGAACCAGCCCATTCGAGCGGACCCCCAACGCCCACACGACTGAGGACACAGAAAGGAAGACTGTAGACTGCTGGACCCATTGCCGGATGTGAGTCCCACTTATGTGCTGATGACTGTACTATACTAGTTTTCTATGACTGTGTAACAAATTACCACAAACTTAGTGACCAAAAACTACTCGCATTTACTATATTACAGTTTCTATGGGTTGGAGTCCAGGCATGGTGTGTGTGGGTCCTCTGCTCAGGTTCTTATAGGCTATAATCAAGAGGCCAGTTGGGCTGCATTTTATCCCAAGTCTTGACAGGGCAAGAATCTGCTTACAAGCTCGGTCAGTTGTGTGACTGAAGGCCTGGCTTGTGGCTGGTCACTGACGGGAGGCCACGCCGGGTCCTAGAGGGAGTCTCACAATTTCTGGTTGCATAGCTTCCTCAACATGGCGGTTTACTCCTCCACGCCAGGCAGGAGAATCTCCTTCCCGGCAGTCTGCTAAAAAAGTATGTAGCACAGTGTAATAACAGGAGTGATAGTCCATCACCTTTGTTATACTCTTTTGGTTAGAAACAAGTTACAGTTCTTCGCCCACACGCTCAGTAAAGGGGACTGACTGCACAAAGGTGTGGGCACTTGGAAGCGGGGGCTCACAGGAAGTCCCTAGGGTCTGTCTGCCACTAACTGGAGAACTGCAGGAACAACAACCAAAACCAAAACACACTGGAACTCATGGCCTTGAGGAGAAATGTGAGATCTATGAAAAATAGCATTTAGCCCATTGGCTAAAGTTTTTACTGAATGGTTGGGATCTGTCAGTGTGCACCCTCGGATTTTACTGAGGCATAATGACTATGCAAAGTATGCAGGTATTTGCACTTTCAAGCTGAACCACAGGCTTGTTATTTTTCTTTTTTTCATTGAAGGGTAATAATAGAATCAAACACATATGTATCACTTATTATGTGTCAGACACTGTTCTGACTCAATTAATCATCATTTAAATAATATTTTTATCATCCCTATTTTACAAAAATGAATGGAAGCACAAGGTGGTTTCAGGGCTAGTAAGTGACAGAGCCAGGATTCAAACCAGGGAGGCCACCGTGCCCTATCACTATTTAGGGATGATGGGAAATAGTGAAGTGAAGGATGGAAGAAACTCTCTGAAAGGTCACAAAATTTGAAAAGAAAAAAAAGTTATCAGAAAATTTTTGTTCTATTACATCTAAAGCCCACTTTCCCCAGTACAACTCTTTACCATCTGGTTCATTCACAGATTTTAATGAATGTTACCAGATCAAATTTTAGAGTGCTATTGTCCATCTACTATAACTGGGGCTGTGAAAATATAACTTTTGCATTCTGCTAGTCAATAACCAAGACTTATTGTCCAAGTCCTACCTCTAATCTACAAGTCATAATCATTGATGTCTCCATGACAACACAACTAACTTTATAAAGAGAGATATGGGTGATGCATACACAGATCTGTATATAGTAAATTTCTGACATGTGAATTTACTAAGTATGTGGCGCTAGAAGGCCTTGTACTAGATGTAAATGTGATACGGGGAATAAAAATGAATATGGATTCTTTCTGCCCCCGAAGAGTTTATAATCCAGTTGGAGAGGCAGGCGTATAACAAATATAATGAAAGACAGAACGAAGTAAGTGCTACTAATAGAGGAATAAGCAATATGGTATGGGAGCCCAGAGGAAGCAGGGATGGGTATTTCAGAATGAGTCAGGTATCAAACTTGCTCCCAATTCTTACCTAACTGCGACCTTCTCTGTGATTTAAAAATGTCAATTTTTAAGAGTTCTGTTGTCAACTTAGAGAACAAAGAAAAAAGCACTAGAGAGGCCATGAAAACCATTGGCAATCAGTTGCTGGAGCCACCAGAAGAAGGACCTGACAGAGAACACTCCTTTCACTAGATTTGTTTGTTACTTACCTGAACAAAGATTCCTGACACCAAGAGATTTCCTTCTTCATGTTGAAAACTGGGGAGAAAGGAAAGAAGACCAACATTTCAAGGTAAAAGAAAATTAGCCAGAGTTCACAAAGCTTTCAATTTGATATAATAACCATAGTAGGTTCAGCTCTCTGGGATAAATTTTATGCTGTGTTCCAACAGTAAGATTACCACATTTATCTAAATTAGAAGAAGTAATTCATTTCCAAATACTCTTTGTCCCTCAAAAATGCAGCAGGCATTTAGAGCAATGCCTACCTAATGTGTGTGAAAGAAACACCTGGAAATCTTGTTACAATGCAGATTCTGATTCAGTAGATCTGGGGTTGGGAGGTTCTGAATTTCTAATGGGTTCCCAGGCAATGCTGATGCTGCTGATTTGTGGACCACACTTTGAGTAGCAAGGATTTAAAGAAAACCGTAAGTATATATCTATGTGCACAACCTGTTCACCAGAAAGGTACAGTTGTGGGGCACCTGGGTAGCTCAGACATTTAAGCATCTACCTTCTGCTCAAGTCATGATCCTGTGGTCTTGGGATCGAGCCCCATGTGGAGCTCCCTACTCAGCGGGGAGCCTGCTTCTCCCTCTCCCTCTGACCTTCCTCCCTGATCATGCTCTCTCATGCTCTCTCATGCTCTCTCACGCACACTCTCTCTCTCAAATAAATAAATAAAATCTTTAAAAAAAAATAAAGGTACAATTATGGCCCAGCTTGCAGACTGAATGACTACAGAATGGATTAGGAAGAAGAGAAGAATTTTAAAAATAGGTCTTTTTTTAAAGATTTACTTATTTATTTGAAAGAGAGAGAGCATGAGTAAGGGGAGGGGCAGAGGGAGAGGGAGAATCCTCAAGTAGATTCTGTGCTGAGCACATAGCCTGATGAAGGCTTGATCCCAGGGCCCTGAGATCATGACCCGAGCCAAAATCAAGAGTCAGATGCTTAACCAACTGAGCCACCCAGGTGCCCCTAAAAGTCAGTCTTAACTGGTAACTTATCATAAAGAAGACTATACTCTGCTCCACTGTGTGACATAAAATATTTTATATGATTTAAAATATTCTTCAAGAAATATGTACACATTTGTGTTCACTTTGTAATCATATATTAAAGAATTTAGTTTTAATTCTTTAATATGAACCTTCACTATCAATGTTTTAATATTTAAAAAAAAAAAATCCTAGTTCTTGGTTTAATTAGAAAGGATCCAGATTCTGAGGAATGTGAATCTTATAAAAAATGTGGAGAACTCTTTAAGAAAAAGAATATCCCATTGTGAGTACAAAAAAATAGGTATGAAAGTGAATATTTATTTAGAAAGAAAAATTCACAGGGCCACCCCAGAGTCATTGGCCATGAGGAGACGGTCATGGAGGGAATGTCAGAGTGGATGGGGACAGTGGTCCTAACCAACTATGTTAAAATGTTGTTCACCCACTTTACACTCCTAAGGCTTTGGATAAGTCCTGAAGCTGAGGCTTTAATAGCTTCACAGTAAGTTTGTCCCTGGTTTTAATTCAATCCTTGATTATATTATGATTGAAAAATCAATCCTTGATAGATATTTTTTTCAAGATAAGCAATTGGTAATACAATCACAAATCTAAAATACTAATTAAAAAAATGCTGTTTTCCCAAAAAAAAACAGAGAAAGCATATTAAAAAATATAATCTTTTATAGGCAGGAGAGGAAGATAGTAGAGGAGTAGGAGACCTAAATTTCGTCTGGTCCCAGGAATTCAGCTAGATAGGGATCAAACCATTCTAAACACCTACGAACTCAACAGGAGATCGAAGAAAAGAAGAGCAGCAACTCTCTGAACAGAAAAGCGACCACTTTCTGGAAGGTAGGACGTGCAGAGAAGTGAATCCGAGGCAATAATCAGAAAGATAGAAGGCGGGGGAGGGGGCCTCCGTCAGCCACTATTGGCAAGTAATAGAGCAGCAGAGCACAAAATTGCAACTTTTGGAAGTCTGCTCAGCTGAGGGACAGCACTCCAGTGGCTAAGCGGGGGGTGGAACCCTCGTGGGACAGTGTTGTCTCAGGACCCTCGGGGTCACAGAAAGACCGGGGGGGCCTGAGTGTGGCAGAGCTCCTAGGTATCAGAGCAGGGAAGCCAGCTGCAGAGACGGAGCCAAGGAGTGGGCCCTCAGCTCAGGGTTGCCACAGACCGTGATCCACAGCGCAGTTGGGCCACTGCTCCTCCAGCAGGGACCCAACAAGCAGCAAATCCGGGGAGGCTCTCTTTCCTCCCCTGGGAGGAGTGGCACAGGGATCTGCTGGGTTTGGAGACTCCACACGGGGTGGTATGCCAGAGATAGAAACGCTCGGTCACAGGCCGGTGAGCACAGAGTGCGGCCGGAGACCAGGGAGAAGGGAGTGACTGACTGCTTTTATCTGGGGCTCACTGAGGAGCAGGGCCCCGAGTTCTCAGCTCCTCCAGGGTGGAGATTGGGTGGCTGCCATTTTCAGTTTCATCCTCCAAAGCTGTACAGAAAGCTTGCAGGGAACAAAAGCTCCCGAGAGCAAACCCGAGCAGATTACTTAGCAGGGACCAGCAAGGGCAGGGCAATTCCGCCTCCGGCAAAGACATCTGAGAACCACGGCAACAGGCTCCTCCCCCAGAAGATCAGCAAGAACAGCCAGCCAAGACCAAGTTTACTGATCAATGAGAATGGCAGAACTCAAGTGCTAGGGGAATACTGCACATAGAATTCATGGCTTTTTTCCCATGATTCTTTAGTCTTTCAAAGTTAATTATTTTATTTTTCTTTTCTTTCTTTTTTTTTGAATTTTTCTTTTTCTCTTTTTCAACCAACATCTTCTCCCTTTTTTAAAAAATTTTTTATTTTTCATTTTAGAGTCATATTCTATCCCTTCATAGTAGTTAACCTTATTTTTGGTATATATATAGAGGTTGTTCTCTCTTTAAAATTTTGCGATACAGTTTCCCCTAACAGACCAAAATATGACCTAAATCTCTAGTGTGTGGCTTTGTTCTAGTCTCCTGTCTGATCATGTTCTCTCCCTTTTTTTTTTTATAAATCCTCTTCTTTCTTTTCTCAACCAAATTCTTATCAATTCCTCTGATAAAATCTTTTATAATTTTCATCTTTACAGTCATATTCCATCCCTTCATCATATTTACCCTTATTTTTGTACATATATAAGTTTTTCTTTCTTTAGAATTTTTAGAGGCACTTTCTTCTAACACCAAAATATGCCCAAAATCTAGTGTGAGGTACTGATCTATACACCAGCCTGATCATATTTGGTCATATTCTGTTTTTTGGGGTTTTTTTAATCTTCTTTTTCTTTTTTCTTTCTTTCCCTTTCTTTTCCCCCAGATTCAGGACTCGTCTGATTTCTTTAGTGTATATTTTTCTGGGGTCATTGTTACCCTGTTAGCATTTTTTTCTCTCATTCATCTATTCTCCTCTGGACAAAATCAAGAGGTGGAAAAAATCACCTCAAAAAAAGAACAAGAGGCAGTACTGACTGCCAGGGACCTAATCAGTAGGGACACTAGTAAAATGTCAGACTAGAGTTCAGAATGACGATTTTAAAGATACTAGCTGGGCTTGAAAAAAGCATGGAAGATATTAGAGAAACCCTTTCTGGAGAAATAAAAGAACTAAGATCTAACCAAGTTGAAATCCAAAAGGCCATTAATGAGGTGCAATCAAAAATGGAGACTCTAACTGCTAAGATAAATGAGGCAGAAGAGAGAATTAGTGATACAGAAGACCAAATGATGTAAAATAAAGAAGCTGAGAAAAAGAAAGATAAACAACTACTAGATCACGAGGGCAGAATTTGAGAGATAAGTGATACCATAAGATGAAACAATATTAGAATAATTGGGATCCCAGAAGAAGAAGAAAGACAGAGGGGGGCAGAAGGTATATTGGAGCAAATTATAGCAGAAAACTTCCCTAATTTGGGGAAGGAAACAGGCATCAAAATCCAGGAGGCACAGAGAAACCCCCTCAAAATCAAGAAAAATAGGTCAACACCCCGACATCTAATAGTAAAACTTATGAGTCTCAGAGACAAAGAGAAAATCCTGAAAGCACCTCGGGAGAAGAGACCTGTAACCTACAATGGTAGAAACATTAGATTGGCGACAGACCTATCCACAGAGACCTGGCAGGCCAGAAAGGACTGGCATGAGATCTTCAGAGCACTAAACGAGAAACATATGCAGCCAAGAATACTATATCCAGCTAGGCTGTCATTGAAAATAGAAGGAGAGGTAAAAAGCTTCCAGGACAAACAAAAACTAAAGGAATTTGCAAACACGAAACCAGCCCTACAAGAAATATTGAAACAGGGTCCTCTAAGCAAAGACAGAGCCTAAAAGTAACATAGACCAGAAAGGAACACAGACAATCGACAGTAACAGTCACCTTACAGGCAATACAATGGCACTAAATTCAGATCTTTCAATAGTTACTCTGGGGTGTCTGGGTGGCTCAGTCATTAAGCGACTGCCTTCGGCTCAGGTCATGATCCTGGAGTCCCAGGATCGAGTCCCACATCGGGCTCCCTGCTCGGCAGGGAGTCTGGTTCTCCCTCTGACCCTCTTCCCTCTCGTGCTCTCTATCTCTCATTCTCTCTCTCAAATAAATAAATAAAATCTTTAAAAAAAATAGTTACTCTGAATGTAAATGGGCTAAATGCCCCAATCTAAAGACACAGGCTACCAGATTGGATAAAAAAACAAGACCCATCGATACGCTGTCTGCAAGAGACTCATTTCAGACCCAAAGACACCTCCAGATTGAAAGTGAGGGGGTGGAAAACCATTTACCATGCTAATGGACACCAAAAGAAAGCTGGGGTGGCAATCCTTCTATCAGACAAATTAGATTTTAAACCAAAAACTGTCGTAAGAGATGACGAAGGACACTATATCTTACTTAAAGGGTCTATCCAACAAGAAGCTCTAACAATTGTAAATATCTATGCCCCTAACATGGGAGCAGCCAATTATATAAGCCAATTAATAACAAAAGCAAAGAAACACATCAACAACAATACAATAATACTGGGGGACTTTAACACCCCCCTGACTGAAATGGACAGATCATCTAAGCAAAAGATCAACAAGGAAATAAAGACTTTAAATGACACAATGGACCAAATGGACTTCACAGATATATTCAGAACATTCCATCCCAAAGCAACGGAATACACATTCTTCTCTAATGCCCATGGAACATTCTCCAGAATAGATCACATCCTAGGTCACAAATCAGGTCTCAACCAGTACCAAAAGATTGGGATTATTCCCTGCATACTTTCAGACCACAATGCTTTGAAACTAGAACTCAGTCACAAGAGGAAAGTCAGAAAGAAGTCAAATACATGGAGGCTAAAGAGCATCCTACTAAAGAATGACTGGGTCAACCAGGAAATTAAAGAAGAATTAAAAAAATTCATGGAAACCAATGAAAATGAAAACACAACTGTTCAAATTTTTGGGATACAGCAAAGGCAGCCCTGAGAGGAAAGTACATAGCAATACAAGACTTTCTCAAGAAACAAGAAAGGTCTCAAATACACAACCTAACCCTACACCTAAAGGAGCTGGAGAAAGAACAGCAAATAAAGCCTAAACCCAGCAGGAGAAGAGAAATCATAAAGATCAGAGCAGAAATCAATGAACTAGAAACCAAAAGAACAGTAGAACAGATCAACGAAACTAGGAGCTGGTTCTTTGAAAGAATTAACAAGATTGATAAACCCCTGGCCAGACTGATCAAAAAGAAAAGAGAAAGGAACCAAATCCACAAAATCATGAATGAAAGAGGAGAGATCACAACCAACACCAAAGAAATACAAACAATTATAAGAACATATTATGAGCAAATCTATGCCAGCAAATTAGAAAGTCTGGAAGAAATGAACGCATTCCTAGACATGTATCAACTACCAAAACTGAACCAGGGAGAAATAGAAAACCTGAACAGACCTATAACCACTAAGGAAATTGAAGCAGTCATCAAAAAATCTCCCAACAAACAAAAGCCCAGGGCCAGATGGCTTTCCAGGGGAATTCTACCAAACATCTAAGGAAGAATTAATACCTATGCTTCTGAAACTGTTCCAAAAAATAGAAATGGACAGAAAACTTCCAAACTCGTTTTATGAGGCCACGATTACCTTGATCCCAAAACCAGACAAAGACCCCATCAAAAAGGAGAATTACAGACCAATATCCTTGATGAACATGGATGCAAAAATTTTCACCAGACTACTAGCCAATAGGATCCAACAGTACATTAAAAGGATTATTCACTATGACCAAGTGGGATTTATCCCTGGGCTGCAAGGCCGGTTCAACATCCACAAATCAATCAATGTGATACACTACATTAATAAAAGCAAGAACAAGAACCACATGATCCTCTCAATAGATGCAGAAAAAGCATTTGACAAAGTACAGCATCCTTTCTTGATCAAAACTCTTCAGAGTATAGGGATAGAGGGTACATACCTCAATATCATAAAAGCCATCTATGAAAAACCCACAGCGAATATCATTCTCAATGGGGAAAAACTGAGAGCTTTCCCCCTAAGTTCAGGAACATGGCAGGGATGTCCACTATTCACCACTGCTGTTCAACATAGTATTAGAAGTCCTAGCCACAGCAATCAGACAACATAAAGAAATAAAAGCCATCCAAATCGGGATGGGGTGGCTGGGTGATAGACATTGGGGAGGGTATGTGCTATGGTGAGCGCTGTGAATTGTGTAAGACTGTTGAATCACAGACCTATACTTGTGAAACAAATAATACATTATATATTAAAAAACAAAAAAGAAGAAGAAGAAGATAGCAGAAAGGGAAAAATGAAGGGGGGGATATCAGAGGGGGAGACGAACCATGAGAGACTATGGGATCTGAAAAACAAACTGAGGGTTCCAGAGGGGAGGCGGGTGGGAGGATGGGTTAGCCTGGTGATGGGTATTAAAGAGGGCCCGTTCTGCATGGAGCACTGGGTGTTATATGCAAACAATGAATCATGGAACACTACATCAAAAACTAATGGTGTAATGTATGGTGATTAACATAACATTATAAAAAATAATATATATAATATTTTATTTATTTTTTTAAAGATTTTATTTATTTATTTGATAGAGAGAGACACAGTGAGAGAGGGAACACAAGCAGGGGGAGTGGGAGAGGGAGAAGCAGGCTTCCCACTGAGCAGGGAGCCCGATGCGGGGCTTGATCCCAGGACCCTGGGACCATGACCTGAGCCGAAGGCAGATAGTTAACAACTGAGCCACCCAGGCACCCCAACTCTTTTATATTACCTTTTTTAAATGTATTATTTTGCCCAACACAGATAGCCTTTGATTTAAAAATGGTTCCTTTCTGGAAAGCCAGCTGTTTAGAACTGAGAACAGTGCATCTGTTACATAATTAGTTTCTCAGGGAAGCCCACGAAAAGTCTGTTTATTCTACAACATGTGTTCCATAATAATATAGAATCTAAAATCTATATTAACAACTTCCTGATATCACAATGTATGAGAATTTCTCTGCCCTGGAATGTCCAGAATGTTTCTGATGGGATACAGGGCTTCCAGGTCCCCAGAGACCAACCAGCCCTCAGGTTCCCTGCCAAAAGGAAATGGCAACACCTCCAGCCCCAAGTCCATGGCAGAAGCAATCCCAGACGAAGGCAAGGAAGAAAGTGGAGGGTAACAGGGTAAGAACTTTCTACACCTCCTCAGAATATCCTCAGTCCAAGCTCGACTCCCCAAGTATCCTTTTCTTCTTTAAGGAGGTCCCAGAACGTAGTCTGATTCTTTCCCCTCTTGTCATCTACTACTTCCAGTCCAGGCTCCCCTCCTTCTGTGGCCTGTGGGAGACAAGAGTTATTTTCCCAGCCTCTCTCTTTTTCACTCTTTCCCAGCATAAGAGCAATCTTTGCAATGATGGAACTTGCAAAGGAAAAGAATTAGAAGGGGAAGTTCCTTCCCATGCACAAAGACCCTGGGTGGGGCATATAAAGACAGGAGTAAGGTTTTTCTCACTTTACACGAAAAATGCAGTCTTAGACCTAGATCGCCAGATATATAATCATAGATATCAAGGCCAAGTACTAGAATGGGCATGGATAGGGTTCCTCAAATTTGAGCAGAAGGGATGAATTGATGAGATGGGGCTGGGAAAGCTGCTGAGAATACCTGGCTTGGGGGTGGAATAGTGATGGCCAATGGGAGGAGGGGACATGGGGGCCCCGTTCCTTAGTTCTTTACCTCTAACCAGTTCTGTCACCTCAGCCACTTCCAGATCCTTGTGAACCACATGGGGAAGAAGTGGAGAATGGGGGTCAAGAGCAGGCTTATAGGCAGCCCTCTTAGTATCAACAATAGAAATCAGGCACAGAGAACAGACAAAGCAGTAGGAGGAGAGAAGAAAGGGGGTTTGTTCATCCACCTAATGAAGGAGGCTTTCAACAGCAGCCAGTCCAGCTTCGGGAACATAGATAGCAATTGAGTAGAAAGTCACATTAGACAAGGTTGGAGCAAGAAAGTTGGGAGGATTGATCCCTCTTCCGTCACTTGAGGTTCAGGATGCCCTCATAAATATCTCTTTTTCCCAATGAAGTAGGATACCTTTGAAATCTTTATCTTCTTTCCTGACTCTATCCCCTTGTGCATCGAACAAAAACATTGCTGCCTTCCACAAACACAGTTATCCAGTCAGATAAAGTTCTTGACTCCCAGTCAGACTCCAACCTGAGGAAGACTTTTGCCAAAAAGAGGAACCTCCAAACAGCCTTAGTCTACCAAGCAAGGTGTGTTTGTTTTTAGAGAACATCAAGTGAGAACCCCAGAGAAAGTGCAATCCACACAGGCTCTAGAACTCACACCCTGACCCTGTGATCCAATACTTCTGTTTCATTTCCTATGCACCCTCCCACTCACTTTAATTAAGGGAAAGCAATTTCTCAACTTTTGAGTTTATCAAGATAAACTTGATGTATTTCCCAGAACTTTAGTTGTGTCAACTAAATTCTCCTTCATTGCAGGGTACGTATTTGAGTAGCCAGTAAGTCACACGACCTAGGCATCCCTTACACTGCCGCCTTGTTCCCATCATAGTGCACACAGACCAGAAACACAAACACTTGTTTCCAAAACCCAAGTCTCTCTGGGTTACACAGTGAGGACATTTTTTTTTTTTTAATTTTGTGTCCTTGCTACCTCCAAACACACATCCTACACAACCCTGTAAATTGGTGGGTTGGTTTATTGTCCCCAGGCCATTTGTCTCTGAATATAATCAAGTAATTTTTATATCCTCAGGCAACACCAGCCTGGGTGTAAAAGTGAACTCAAAATTTATCTAACTTTGCTTTGACCTATTAAAACGGGATGCCCAGTGTCTTCATCTCTCCAAAATTCTGGGAATCCCTGGAAGATATATTATGTGTGATACCAAACACAGTCCCATTTGCTAGAACCTAGAATCTATCCTTTGCCTCCTCCAGTTCCATTTCCTGCCCTAATGCCCACCAACAAAGGCTCCAGGCCCATAAAGTACAGTTAAAGCACCTCCTCCTGGGGTGCCTGGATGGTGCAGTTGGTTAAGGATCTGACTCTTGGTTTTGGCTCAGGTCGTGATCTCAAAGTCATGAGATCACACCCCGCATCAGGCTCCAGGTTCTCTCTCTTTCTCCCTTTGCCCCCTCCTGCTTGTGCTCTCTCACCCTCTCTCTCTTTCTCTCTAAAATAAATAAATACATCTCTAAAAAAAAAAAGGAGTGCCTCCTCACTCCAGGAATCCTGGTAAGAACCACAGTACCAAAGCCATGCCTCAGGACCGTTTCACCTGCACTAGTGAGGTCTTGACACCATTTGTGCAGCAACACTGGGACTTAATTCAATGGTCTAGTAACACTTCTGAGAGGATATACTGTTGCCCTTGCTTTGGTGCAAGAGTCACCAGTACCATAGGGACCGTAGTAACCACAGTATCCAAGAGGCTGCATGTACCTTCTGACTTCTCTACCTTAGAATCACCCATAGTTACATTAAGGAACTCCAAGGAGCAGCCCCATTCCTGTTCCCCAGGTGTCAAGTTCCTTCTGTTTTTTCATATATCTCACTTGGTAGGGCTCAAGCACAGATGTGCAGCAAGGAACAGCCTAAAGACAATTTGAGCTAGAGACATAATGCTTTCATTATTCATTTGTTTGTTCATTTGCCACTTATTAAGAGTCCACTATCTGCCTGTCCCAGTTCCATGCACTGGATTTACAGGGATGTGCTGGACGAGCCCTTGCCTGCAGAGCTGGCAATCTGGTGCCTACTCAGCTGAACAATGAAGGCAGTGTGAAGAGTGTTAAGGTCAGGGCTACAGGCAGGGCTCTGTGATCAGACTCTCTAAGACTGAACTCTGGCCTTATCATTCATTAGCTATGTGGCCCAGGTAACATACTTACTCTCCCTGTGCCTCAGTTTTCTCATCTGAAAAATTCTATTGACAGTGGGGCTGTTGGAAGTACTGGATAGGGTAAATATGCATAAGAATCAATACTGTCTTGTTAACTTTGTTAAGTGACTTTAGCCGATCTAAGTTACTTATAAATTAGTACCATTAAAATTGCTATTATAAACATATTAACAAATCATTATTATTAATGTGTATTGTCCAAAATATGGATGATTATCTTTAGTTTCTGGAAATCATGAAAAACAAAGTATTATAAAATAAGTATTAAAACCATAATCCTATTTGGGAGGTGATTAGAAGTTCAAAAAATTATTATCTTAAAAAAATAAAAGAGGAGCGCCTGGGTGGCAGTCAGTTAAGCGTCTGGCTCTTGATTTCAGCTCAGGTTGTGATCTCAGGGTTGTGAGATTGAGTCCTGCATCAGGCTCTGTGCTCAGTTCGGAGTCTGGGATTCTCTCTCCCCCTTCCACTGCCCTCCCCCCATGCTCGTGCTCTCTCTATTTCTAAAATAAATAAATAAACCTTTTCTAAAAAAAAATGATACATGCCTCCCAGGAAATCTTGAAGTAAAAAGAGTCTGACCTCAGCCCTCTGTTAGTTCTATATGGTAACAACAGACCCGATAGATTTGAGATAGTGGGTAGAGTATAATTCAACCTGATCTTTTTGTTTTGTGTATATCAAGACAACTGTTTGATTGCCTGCTTTTTTGGCGGTCCAGACAGCTGTGGTGCTATTGGGTAGACCTAGGAGGCCTATGATGACAAAGTAATTACAACTCCTATAACTGTAGAAATACATGTTTTATAGCAACTCATTTACTCAACAACAATGATTTATTACATTTGTGTGTGCACACATATAAGTTTGCCATGACAAGATGATGCTCAGTAATTAATTTGCCAACATGGTTTTAGGTAATGCAATCCAGCCATGCTAAACGTACCACATTTAATAAAAGAAAGCGCTTAAACAGAACTGTGTTCTGAAAAGCCATTTGGTGTAATGGTGAAACATCAGGAAACCAAAGCAGAAACAGAAATGTGAAGCAGGAAGCCGAAATCTAAAACAGTGCTACAAATCCCAAAGAGCCAGCCTATTTGAGCTGTGAAGACTTCCCACCCCAAACGGCAGTGTTCTTTCATTACATAAGAGTGAGTGGTCTTCTGGGAACCCGAAGAGAAAGAAATGAACATGATTTCTTATCCTTTCAACTGGCCTGCAAATTCATACATGAACTATTAGAGGAGATCACTTGGAATGGAGACATTTGAAGTTCTGGGAGTGTTTCTATTTTGACCTTTGCTTCTCAGAAGTGACATCATGGTTGGTATAGCTTACCTTTACACAGGAGCCAGCAGTTAGCATCTCAGCTCATGAGTGAAATTGTTTTTGTTCACTTTGTTTGGAAGGAAAAATTGATTCATTTTTTTTGTCTTTCAAAATAATATTAGTGATCTGCTCTCTTGAGTGGAACATCCCAGAACAGACCATTTTTCTCCCTATAATTAACTGTTGCTGAATTTTTTATTACCCCGATACATTCTTTTTTTTAATGACATTTGAGATCAAAAAGAATCAAAGCACTGTCTGTATATGGAAGAAACAGTTGCAGGTATGATAAGCTAAAATAGTCCTGCCTGAATATCCCCTCATGATGAAAAGTCCTCCAGATAAAGATAGACAAATGCTCACCTCTTCTTCCACACGTCCACCCACACACATACAGTCCCCACGCACCTCAGCCCACACTCTGCCTACATGTCCTCCCTTCTACAAGAAATAGCAGCATGTGGGGAAGATGATCTGTTACCCTTCCAAATATTTGGCACCTACTTCACCAGAATTGTCCAGAGAATAGCCTATGTAAATTAGTCTGGGAGAAGAGTAACAAATTCTGCCTCCTTATGAATGTCACTGCATATCTCCTAGAGAAGTTTTTCATGATTTATGTCCCTCCTCTGCCCTTATTGACTCCTCCTGTCCTTTGCTAATTTGCATTCCTTCATATGTTGATCTGAAAATATTTTTTTCCATATTCATTGCCTCCAAATCATTCTGCACACTCTTCAGAAGACCATGTGTCCAGTATCCCATCTATAATGCTGATCAAGATACTTCTACCCTTCATTATATCATACCATGGTTACAGAAATTTAAAAATCTGGAAAGCTATGTAGATTACTACAGTCCATTGCTGCCAAAAACATGCTTTTGTAATCAGAAAAACATCAAATTGCAGGCAAACATGTTTCCATCAGGAAATTTGAGACTTAAAAGTATTGGGAGAGTGTCATTGTAAAGATATTGGTATGTTTCCAGTCTTCGTTTTCTAAAAGAGGTGGATAAACAAATCACATTGTCAAGTTCTTACACCAATCAAATACATTCCCAGTGCAATGACTAGGAATTGTGACAATTCCAGAATTACATTTGGACACATTTTGTGTACTTAAAATACTGAGTCTTTCTACCTAGAAATATGTCTATGTTTATTTGTGTAAGTCCCTCAGTGAAATTCTATAATTTCTTTATAAAATTTAAAAGTTCCCATACTCTTTTTTCAAAATATTTTTCTAAATATTTTTATATTTTTTACTCTTTTGAATGGAATCTGATCTTTCCATTTTCCAAACTAGTGATGGCTGGTGTATTGGAAAGCTATTATGTTTATCTATTAATTTTTACTAAACTGTAATTAGTCTTAATAGCTCTCCAGTCAAGCCCACAATTTTGCAATATGAGAACAAGGATGGATATAAGAATACAGAAAAATTAAAAATGCAAGAGAAGCAGAAGAAAAGAAAAGAAAACATTCGAGATGGTTGGAGAACCCCCTTGGAGTGTGTGTGTGTGTGTGTGTGTGTGTTGTGTGTGTGTGTGTGTGTGTGTGTGTAGATAGAGAAAAGGGAAGGCTGAATTATATTTTTGGCCTTCTGTTTTGGCATGTCTTTGAATGCCTATTTTATATTGTAAGTGCATGCCATATAATAAGTTCTCAATTAATGGTTGTTAAAGGAATAAATATAAATTATAAAGTAGAACTGGAATAAATAAGAAGCAATATCCATCTTGTATTCATAAAAGCTCTAGTTGTATTTGTATACAAAAGAGTGATGGAGGGGAATATACCCCCATAAAGTGCAAAGGAATGCCAAGTTGATCAAAGTGGGGCATTAATCCATGAATTCTGTTTGGTGCTGACAGAATTGGGATCTTCAATAGTGACATACATCAATTCAGAACTCAAAGGTAAGTTCAATTCACATTTTGAGCCAAGAACTTCAATTCAAACAAATTTGCCAAAAAATGTGTGTTCTGGAACGAATGGTTACTAAGAAACAGGGTAAATCTCTTCAACATGGCCATAGCAGCACCGGGACACTCCCCTTCTCTTATGCATAAGGCTAATCAAACTGGCCTTTTTAAGATGGTTAAAAACAATAACTTGTTAACATAAAATTACATTCCTCTATGTGAGGGTTACTCCTTAAATGGCAATATGAGCATTTTTAGGTACTTTAAAATAATAAATAAACGTGGGTTGAACAGGGCGCTTGGGTGGCTCAGATGGTTAAGCGTCTGCCTTCGGCTCAGGTCATATCCCAGGGTCCTGGGATCGAGTCCCGCATCGGGCTCCCTGCTAGGCAGGGAACCTCCTTCTCCCTCTGCCTCTGCCTCTCTCTCTCTCTCTCTCTCTCTCTGACTTCCATGAATAAATAAAACATTTAAAGAAAAAAACATGGGTTGATCAGATATAATTATTATAATCACTCAGTAATTAATAAGCCATTCTGGTCTGCTCATTCTACAGAAGTTTGCAGCCCAAGGAAGTGAAGTTCTTAATAAACTCTTGGCTGTTAATCCTTCTAAATACCATAAGAAAGTGAAAACCTCTCTCAAATTCAACTAAAGTATTCTGTTTCCTTGGGAAAAATTCCTAATTCCTAGGTTCATTAAGCTTGTTCAATTGTGGGCAATATGTGCTTGTTTGCAAACGTGTGCGATTTTGTATGTGTGTGTGTCTGTGTGTGTTTTGCAAGCTCAAAGAAAAGTCCCCATGAACCTGTTTCAAATTAATTTGTGCATTAATCTGCGCAGGAAGATTTCTTTATTTGATAAAAGAAGAGGGGGAAAAGATATCACATTGACTTAAAAGTTTTGAATAATTTCTAACTGTGCCCGAGGAGTTTCCACTATGTCTTCCAATCAACAAAGGATTTGTGACTCTTTTCAGTGTGCCTGAGATTACACAGACAAATTACTTAAGAGCCCAAGGAGATTATCTCTAATTGGCATAAAAAGGATATGGCATTAAAAACAAAACTCTCTGAAACTCTGACAGTGTTTGGTGCCCAAAGGGTAAGGCAGTGCCCCATGTGGAAACACCATGGAAATAAATACATCAGCTCTGATATGTGGCCTTTTGAGGTCTTATTTAGATTGGAGGAGATTGTTTTTTCTTTGCACTGCTCCACAGAGTTGTGTCATACTTGCTGAATGAGGGCAAACGACAGACTCATCTCGGCAGTCCCTCGTCGTAATGCTTGCCTTTGTTATAGCTGACTCATTGTCATCACTTAGGAAATACAAACTCCAATGCCCACTAAGAGGCAATATGAGATACTTTTGGATAATGCAGAGACCAGAGATTGAAGACATTTGGGGGCACAGTGGGAGGGGCAGGGAGATGAGGTTCACGGCAACGGAAAGTAGGAATATGTAGCAGTGATTTTCACCAAATATTTAGTTAATGCTTACAATCGTGAGTCACCAGGTTAGGTAATGGGGCTGTATCAGAATCCCTGCTCTCCATGGGCTTAAAATCCCAAGGAGAAAATAATACAGATTTATCGTAAAACTGAATAAGATCACATGGAAAAGGCAAAAAAAAAAAAAAATCCTAAAACAAAATTAACATCGTGGGTAAGCCACTAACGATCAATCAATCCAAACCATTTGTTTTGCAGTTAAGGAAACTGAGGCCCAGAAAGACTAAGCATCTTACCTGTGGCCACGTAGATGGCCAGATAGTCTAGCCCAGAACTCAGATCTTATGTTCCTACCGGTGTACTACATTGCCTTACAAGACCTACTATCAGATAATAATATAAAAGATAAGTGTTTGGGTTTAGGAGAGTAATGTGTGTATAACACAGTATGCTCAAAAAGTTTTACTGAAAGGATAACTTAAAAAAAAGGAAACAAATAAACAACAAAATCAGGTCTTGAAGAAGAGGTCAAATTTCAAAGAACAGAATGGAAGGGAAGGGGGTGGGTCAGGGGAAGGCGTGAATGCTGGCTTGGATGGGAGACAGAATCATGCTCAGGACACAGTGGAGACTCAGGGCTGAGCTAAAGGAACCTCATGTAAGGATGGTAGGAGTGAAAAGATGCAGCAAACACCTTCCCCCTCGAATCCTCCAGGGCAAACTTCGGCTTTGGGATTCTCTGCAGGGGTTAAGGCCAACATTGTCCTATCAATCCAGTCCCCTCATTAGGCCCTAGGTACCTGTGTTCCTTTCTAAACTCTTGCCTTTGCTCACGCAGATCCTTCCAGGACACAACTTACATCATGTTCAAGGTCAGATGGAAAGTCTGCTTCCGTGAAAATGTCTTGGATCCTTGGACCCACATAAGGTTCTGTTTTCTGAACCATGTTGAGTGCTGGCTGAACTACATGACCACGTAGACTATAAGCTTTGAGCAGATAGAAGTCATACCTTGCGCTTACTGCGTGTTACAGTGCCTGCTCACAACCATCCTAGGCATGCCATGGGCCCTTAATTGCTTCTTGGCCAAATAATGAAAAGAAGCAGCTCTTCCAATGGACCTGTCATCAAGTCCTTGTCACTTATTCACAGGTTTTCACCTAAGCTGCAAAATGATGATGGTGATGATGATAATGATGAGGATGAGGGTGCTGGCAGTGGTGGTGGTGGCGATGGTAATGACATGAATGACAATAGCCGCTAACATTTCATGAGTACTTTCAATATGCCAGACACTCTTGAAAACACTAATTTGTACAACTCCATTTAGTACTTGACACAGTCTTGTGAGATGCATATAGTTATTATCACCATTTCACAGTAGAATAAAATTAGGCATCAAATTCTTACCATAAAAAGCCAAAAAATGGGGGGTGGGGGCTGGGTGGCTCAGTCATTGGGCGTCTGCCTTCAGCTCGGGTCACGATCCCTGGGTCCTGGGATCGAGCCTCACATTGAGCTCCCTGCTCCACAGGAAGTCTGCTTCTCCCTCTCCCACTCCCCCTGCTTGTGTTCCTTCTCTCACTTTCTCTCTGTCAAATAAATAAATAAAATCTTTAAAAAGAAAAGCCAAAAAAAAATTCCTATGCAGAAAGTTTCCTTTCATAGCTGTGACATATAGACTGGTTTTCATTTTAAATTCAGATTTGTATAAGATAATTGGGGTTAAATATTCTTTTCTTTACTTAAAGATTATCCCATGCATATGTTGTTTCCTTCCACATGAAAGCAGGTAGGATACTTAAAAATTTTAACTACCCATAAGGCAGTAATATCAGCATTTAACTGTAGATACTTGACTATCAGCTCTGTGTGGAAGGACATTCTATTAGATCAACACTCTGTCTTATCCATCACCACCAGCCCTATCCCCAGAGTAGGAAGAGTGATGCATCTAACTGGAAGGTTTAGGAGAAGGATCTGAGCATGTGTGGCTTGGTGCCTTCCTCTTCCTTTTCATAACACCGTGTCTGCAAACTCTACGCATTTTGCTCAGCTCCTCTGACCTCAGTTTAATAGAGTAGACGCAGCTGATGAGCTGGGGGAGAGCTGCAGTTGGAGCCGTCTAAATCTTGAAGTTCAGTATGAAGCAGCACAGTGTTGCCACATACCTGAACTAAGATTTCAACAGCTCTACCAGATATGCAACTGACATTTTGGTCCCTATGTGCCTGTCTCCTTGTCTAGCTCTCAATGATTCTGACTGGTCATGGAAGATTGGTGCTTTCTAAAACCTGAGCCATGAACTGAAAGATGTTGTTTCTACATAAAAGAGAATTTGCAATAAGAATGCAAATTTATCCTTAACTACAAAGCCCTAATTCTGTATTGAGCATATAATTGTGTGAAGCAATATTTTATTTAATCTTTGCATTCCAGGAATTGGACTATCATTGAATCTATTATATCAAATGCTTTCATACAAGTTGTATTGTTGCAGAAATAGTTTGGACTCTCTGGCAATGAATGCATCCACACCTGTTTGTACAGTTCTTTCTTTTCCAGTAAAAGGCATATATTACTAAGAAGATTCTACCAAACCAATACTTTGTAGCAACATGAAATGACAAACCTAGCACAAGAAAAGGCTCTCCCTTAATGAGGAAATAATGTCATTCTTAAATTTTTCTATATTAAGAAGTCATGCTAGAATCTATTACAATAGTATATATTATAATAGTATGCTATGTCAACCATACCTATATCGCCATACTTGAGGGGACAGTTTTTTTTTTTTAAATAAAGAATGATAATCCCTAGTTCTTTCATTTAAGAGAGACATTAGCAAAATGTAACAATATTATGTTTGGGGATTCTTTTAACATTTTTAAGCCCCAGCCTGACAAGAACAAAGAATCACTTTGCTAACTAATGTATTAAATATGTTGTCTATTTATATAGTAATTGTTTGATGGAAAATTCATCTCTTTTGTTCCTTCTTATCTCTTCTTTCCTCTTGTCCATGCAGTATATTTATGAATTATGCATGTGAACATAATTAAAAGTAACAATTGGTGAATTGTACTCCATGGACATTGTTCCATGTTTCAAGTCTTATTTAAACTGAACCAAATTTATGCAAAGAGAAGAGCTTATAATTAAATTCATAGCCATCCTTCCTGGGAAGGTTTCTTTTATGTAAAATGCATTGCTTGCTATAGGCTGTTTTTCTGACCAAAAGCTTTGTATAGCATTTTTTAAAAAGATCAGTAGACAATTTAACAGCAGCCCCCACCCCTTTCTACAAATGAAGGTTTCCTACAACTCGTTATCTATATTCCTTGATCTTCTCCAGGTGGTTAGTCTGCAAACCATGTAGAACTGTTAAGAACCAGCTCCCACAGTGGTTTGACTATTTGCAAATTAGGAGCAGATACAATATGGCAAATGGTTGGATGAGATCAATTCCTAAAATGTTCTCCTTTGATTACTCTCAGGAGCTCCCATAGTAATTTTTCATCTTTTCTTTGCTTGTTTGTTTTTATGTTTTGGTACAAGAATCCTGGAAAAGGAAAAAGACAACTGAGACGCTTAGAATAGTGTTCTATCCACAGGAATATTTATTCTGTAAAAAAAAAAAGATTACTGTAAACCTTAGCCCAACTCCACACTTCTTTCTTTCCCCATTCATATTTCTCAAAGTATTCTTTCTTTAGGAAAATACTTTTTATTAAGTGATTCTATTTTTTTAAGCTATGGTCCAAACCCCCAGTTCAGTGTCGTGAATACACTTACCGAGAATCATCTGCATTCCATCATCTATTAAAGCTGAGAATATTCCTCGCAGAACCTGTCCCCGTATTTTATTAGCACATACCTGGATAGTCTTTCTCTTTCTTGACCCAGGTCATTCTTAGCAATTTCCTTCTGTGCACTTATTATTTTCCTGAAACAGAAAATCCTTCTGTAAAGATACCACATGATAAATTTGTAGTAAGGAAGGAACAGACTATTTCCTGTCACTGTCAACAAACAATCATTTCTGATTCAAAGTCAATTTCTCTGTAGTGTGACAATATCACGGGTTGGATAGACCTGGAGAAAAAGTCAGATCTGCTCTTGGACTCAGGGAAAAATGTGAGGTGCAAACAAGGCAGCCTGGCCTGCTGTTTTTAAATGTAGTTTGATATTCTCTGCTCTTCTCTTCTCCCATGATTTGAAAAATGTCACATTTAAAAGCTTTGGCTGGCCCACAGTGTCACCCCAGATCCATCATCATCTTCTCAGCTCATCTTTCTCTCTATTAAAAATAAGATATTTATATTTCTAGATGAAATGGGAGAAACCTAGCCCTGACGAATGGCTTCCTGTTGTCATCATTACCGGGCAGGATATCATTGGAGGGAGCTCAGCCATGATCTAGTGTTCTTGCCCTTCTGTTGTGCCGACTGCAAACAATCACTCATAACCACATACTGTAAAGTTTATTGTTAAGAATTAAACCGTTAATTAAAGAGATGAGTAATGAAGACAGGAAGCATGCACAGAAAGGTGGTGACAGATGTCATAGGCTGCAGGTGTTAACAGCTGTTGAGAAGATACATGAATTCCTTAAATTACCTCATATCTCTGAATAGTTGAGTGAAGTCAATTATTATAGATCTTGGGAGACAGAAACAGTTATTTGAAAACAAGTGCTGCCCCTATTTACGATAGAACCCCCTTAGGGATGGGGAAGGCCCACCAGAGCCTGGCACATGGCCATATTGTGTCCCTGTGAAATGTCCCAACAGGTTCAGGAGATGACCTTAGGAGATACCCAAACATGGCATTCAATACCCTGAATCACATAGGGAGAAATGCATTATCTTATTTTTAGTCTTTCTTCTTTTAACCAAGAGTAAGAAATACCTGTTTCAGGTATTTCCTTCACATCACCCATCATGGGCTAATCTTCCTTTTTAAGAGAAAAGACTCTGAGCCTTCTGACAGTACCTGGATAGAATTTAGGAATATCTGTTTACATTTTATTTGTTTTTGCCATTATATTCTATTTACTATAAGCAAAACTGTTATTTCACTTATGGTAGTCATATGAAGTTTCCTTTTAAAATAAACTAGTCTAAGAGAAGGGAGGGAGGGGGGAGAAAGGGAAGGAGGGAGGGAAGAAGGAAGGAAAGAAGGAAGGAAGGAAGGAGAAAGAAGAAAGAGAGAAGAAAGAAGAAGAAAGAAGAAAGAAAAGAAAGAAAGAAAGAAAGAAAGAAAGAAAGAAAGAAAGAAAGAAA
>NW_027397064.1:15973516-16029414 GCF_003265705.2 Callorhinus ursinus
GAAAGAAAGAAAGAAAGAAAGAAAGAAAGAAAGAAAGAAAGAAAGAATATGTCACTTTAAATAAAATATATAGGTAGTAGTAGACATGATACCCATATATAACAAAATAATTGAAGAAGAAAAGACAATGTGAGTATGTGGAAAAAATTCTTAAGGTTTTACACAAACGACTGAAGTTTGGCAAAGACTGGTGTAGCAGGAATTTGTGTCAAACCACACAAAGGACTTAAGTAAGACCCTAGTGTGAATGACAAAGATATCAGAGAAAAATATGGAAATAAAATCAGTATTAAGCCTACAAGGAAAAATCACCTGATGTTTCAAGAGCTATTTTTAGGGTGTCTAAGACCTGTTGTTTATTAAAGACATCGGTTTTCTTTATTCTAAGGAAAGGAGAAAGAAAGAACAAAAGGTGTTCAGCAAAACTAAGTAAAAAGGAGTTAACAGTATTTGATTCCTTTCCCCTCATACATTCCATTCAAAGTGATTCAGCCTGAAACTTACAAAAATAAATGAATTTTGACTGGAAATAGAAGGTCGAAAGTCAGAGATGTATTTTCAGCTCACTGGACACTTGGTGGAGGGGTGTATAAGCCTGTTTGATAGCAGTAGAGCCTGCTTTGAAAGACCCTGATTTTGGTGGTTAGTCTTTCTTTTATCCAAGAGTAAGTCTCAGGTGGCAATATTTCTTTAACATCACCCATCATTGGGTGCCTGGGTGGCTCATTCAGTTAAGCATCTGCCTTTGGCTCAGGTCATGATTTCAGGGTCCTGGATCAAGTCCCACATCAGGATCCCTGCTTGGCGGGGAGTCTGTTTCTCCCTTTCCCTCTACCCCACCCCACTCCTGCACTCATGCTCTCTCTCTCTCCCATAAATCAATCAATCAATCAATCAATCCATCACTTATCATGGGCTAATCTTCCTTTTTGGATGATTTGGTGGTAAGATTTTCTAGGCTTCTCAGCCTCTAAGACCTCAGAGTTTGTGTTAACCACTGTATCGCCAGGGACTAATCCATGTTTGCTGATAGCTGGCGCTCAGAAGTCTTGAACGAGAGAATGAATGAACAGATGCATTGGTTCTTCATACAGGATCCAATCCAGTGAAATATAATGAGAGGAAAGAGCAAAGTACCTCCTCTTTCAGAAAACAGTTACCAAACTCCTGAAGTCGACAGTTTGTTTTTTTCTCCCCACCATTAACCTTAAAAGTGAAGGTCATAATCAATGCAGTTCAGCCATCACTTTATACTCAGTGCACAAGTTTTGTTCATCTCTCTGTGAAGCTGAAAAGATTATAATGAAAATGCCCAAAGAAAGAAGGGAGGGACAATTGTAAATAGTTTTCTCTGACAACTGGTATCAGCATTTTCTCATAGCCTTGCATTTATTCAGACGAAAATGACAAATGTATTACAACGAATAGATGAGATCTTTCTGTCTGGATATGGCATAAAAATAAAACAATACTGTACTGATTTTTCTCTCTGAGTATTGTCCTCGTCACACAATTGCTGAACATTGGCAGAGCTGTTAACACCATTGATAGGAAACAAAGCAAAACTTGGGGGAGATTCTACAGCCTGGGGCTTGTGAATGTCTGGGATTTACAGCGCAGCTTGATGCCACTGTCAGACTCTTCTGGCTTCAATATCCTGCCAGCTACCTTGAGGGCTTTTTTCTCTTCATGAAAGTGCACCTTTCCCTCAAGGTCACACATTAACAGTTTCTTAAAGAGATTCCTACTGGTCATGGGGCTCCTTTCAGTTTGAGGAGCCTCCTGGGTGCTTTGAAGCATGGCGTCTTGAACACTGCCCTGCAGCCCCCAGGAATGGAGTTAGGCTACAGAGACATGGACACTTGCGAATTGAAAGGACCCCCAGCATTCCACCACACAACCCCTCCTACCTTCCTCCCAGAGACCCACAGTCTAGTCTGCCACCGAATCTTCTCACCAGCTTTCGGGAAGACATCAACCCACCCTCGTGAAAATTTTATGCATGCTTAAATATATCCTAAGCAGGCATGAGGGCAATTAAATCAAGTCTATATCATACAGCACTCTGGATAGATAGCAAGCTTAAAATATTCCCCAGCCTGTGCCCTACATTTGAGTTTTTAATATGAGCACAGTAACTTCTCCCATTCTGGAAGTGATCGGCAAGAGTCCAATCATCCCCCGCTGTTCCACAAACCACTGGCAGGAGGGAGCTTCATTTCCTGATGAATCATCCAAACCGACCCTGGAGGGTTTTCCAGGCCAAATGAGCCAAGGCCAAGTTCTCTCAGCACTCTGTGCCTGCAATCAGTCACATCGTGGAAGAAGTGAGGGCCTTGTTCTGTCAATGATTTGGGGATGTGCTTCAGTTATCTTTCTCCTGTTTTTCCTTAGTCTCTTGTCTTATACTCTTTGGGCCACAGTGCAAGGAGACTGTAACTTTTAAGGTCTGTGATAGCTTTTCAATGGAGCCTGAGGAAGGTGAACCAAAGGATGGTGACACCAAACTGTAAGTAAACTGGCTGAAGCACCCATGGAAAATGACCCAGTAGTGCAAGATTCCAATGAAAGAGGCAGCAGACTGTCCTAAGAAGAACACAGGTATTGGAATCAACAGATCTGGATGTGATTCCAAGCTTTCCTCACCTTAGCTAAACAACATAATTTAAACCTCTATTTTCACAGGAAAGGGACGTGATGTACATAAAGTATCTCGTATATAAATGTCAACTATAATCAAGGAGCTGTATCAATCTTTTATTTGAGAGAGAGAGTATTTTTTGAAGAGGTATATTTTGTCCTTCTCTGTTTTCAAAATTTATTTTGCTTGATTCTGCCTTTGGTATACAAGGTTCTAGCTGTTCAATTAATTCCACTGACATTAAATTTCATGAGAGCTGGTCATTGTTTTCCTAATTGCTGTGTCACCAGCTACCAGCAGATGACTTACACTTAGTGGTAGCTCAATAAATAGTTGTTGGTAGACCCACTTAATAATACTCAACATTTTGAGCAATAGGAAGAACACAAATACTATTCCTTCTTATAGAATGAACCTTTCCAGAATTCCACAGGCTCATACTTGAGACTGCTTATCTCTTTAAGGCTGTGTCCAGTATCTCCAATTAGACTGGAGTCTGACAGCAAGAATGTCTGTGTTTTTTAGTTACCTCCTAGCTCAGTACATCATACACAGCAAGGATATGTTAATATTGACCCTGGCAAATGCTTCTTATGAAAAACTGCTGTGGCTTTGGTAGATACCTCCTCGAAGTCTTTTCTCTGCCAAGGCACTTTGTTTTTCTTAGTTGCCATTAATCACAGCCTATACATTTTCATTCTAATCTCTCCACTTATTGGATACTATATAAAATTTCCAATTCAGTCGATAAACACACACACACACACATACACACACATACCCATAAAACAAAAATGGACTTTTTAATTGGGATTCCTTTTAAAAAGGCAAATAGTAGTCTACTTTATAACCTCCAATTTAGTTTTTTAGAGTAACTAGCAGTACTTCTATTTTTTGCAAGGTGTATCAGTTACCTTCAACTCTCCGTGCTTCTGAAAACTCAACTTCCATCCTTCTGACTTCATTGGGAGACCTCTTAGTAATCAGAATTGCTATTTAAAGTGTACATGCTCCCATAATTCATCTTTCTCCTACTGCTATAGAGTAAAGCTGTGATGATCAATCACTTAGAGATGAATCCACCTTTTCCCTCCTTGACTGAATATGAGGAAATAGCAATGAGCATGCATCAAATATTGACTACAGAGATAAGAACTGTGTTCTGTGGGAAAAAGATACTTTTTCAATATTATGCTCATGACATATTTAGGACATCTATTTTATCATTTTTTTGGCCCTACAAATCCCTTTCTAGAACATGCTCAGAATATTAAGGAATGATTTTATGTATCTATCACATAAGTATATCTGGATAATCTATTCATGCCCATTTCCCATGGCTTTGAAACAGTATCTCATGTGGAGAAGCCAGCATTTCTAACATCTTTCTTCCCACAGGGATGAAAAATAAAACCAGAAGAGTCTTGTCAGAATATCCTCAGCTTTCTTCCACACATTTCCTTTCCTACCCTGGCCCCTTTCAACCCTAATTCAAGGACAAACACTGGCATTCCTCAGGAACACGTGGGAGACACACACTAAGGACATTGCTTTGAATGGAAGATCCTGTTGGATGGACCAAAGGGGCCATTGTTCTTATCTTCCTTAAGAAGTGTTCTCTTTCCTCTTCTATGGCTGGATTAGAGAAACTTCTGCTGTATTTCACTTCAATATAGGACATGTTCAACTCATAAAAGGCAAGTGGGACCAGGACAGGATAACAAGTGAGAAGGATCCACTAACATATTATTGGGCAATTGGCAAACTCTTTTCAAAAGTCAAAAACTCAAGGTAGCGGTTACATTCAAATAAAAGTCTGTAGAGAACTTCTGCTTTTGGAAAAAATTAAATAGCAGGGATTGAATTTACCTTCCCACCTGAAACAACTAAGGAAAATGGACAAAATATATGAAACAAAGTTCTTCAAGACACTGAGTATTAGCCAACAAAGGAGAGTGATTTCAGGAAATGGGATACAAATAAAGTGAGCCCTAAGATTGCCCTAGCTTACTGCCTTAAAGAGTTTCCAGGCTGTGGTATAGAGAAGGAGAACCCAGGTGGATCCCAGCAGACTCTCTAATTTGAGGGAACACAGCTAAGAGTTTGGGGACACCAAGGTAGTCAGAATTTACATGCTGGAGAAGAGAGAGTTAGAGAGAGAGAACTCTGGACATCTGCAAAGGATTCTCCTTGAGTATTTGGAAAAATAACAATCGGTGCTTGCATGTGAAAAGCTACCCAGGGCCCGGGAAAGAACCACTTGGAACAATCAGAAGTAACAGTATGCTGTGTCTATAAGTCTGGTCTCACCAGAAAACCTGGAAACCTCATAATTCACAGACCATTGGATAGAACATCCAGAGATTTTTTGTCTCTGTAGTAGGAAATAATTAGTCCTAGACTGAATAATACACTGGTACTACCTAGCATGTCTAAAAAGCAAATCTCACACTGTTATCAAGTAACTTATCTGTGTCCCATAAAAAATTTCAAAAATAATTAGAGGTACACAAAAGTATCCAGCACCCAACAAAGTAAAATTTACAATATCATCATCTAATAAAAAAGGACCTGGCAGGGCAGGGGCGCCTTGGTGGCTCAGTCAGCTGAGCATCTGCTTTCCCTGGGGTAGTGATCCCAGAGCCCCCCATTAGGCTCCCTGCTCAGCAGGGAGTCTGCTTCTCTCTCTCCCTCTGCCCCTCCCCCCACTCATGCTCTCTATTTCTCATGCATGAACACACTCTCGCTCTCTCAAATAAATAAATAAAATCTTAAAAAAAAAAAAGACGAGACATGCAAAGAAGCAGAAAAATAAGACCCATAATAGGAGAAAAATCAACCCAAACAAAGCCAAAATTAATGAGGATATTAAAATTAGCAGACAAGCCCTTCCAAAGAAGCTAAGGCTGTGTTGGGGTGAAGCTCTCACTTCATCCTGTGGCAGCCAGCCCCACATCTGGCAAGGACCACTCAGCACTCATCCACATCAAGGTGGTCTGGAAGCTTACCTGCAACAACTCTGCATCTTGCAGGATGATGAAGTGATGGTCACAGAGCATAAGATCAATGCCCTTATTAAAGCAGTGGGTGTAAATGTTGAACCTTTGTGGTCAGGTTTTTTTGCAAAGGTCATGGGCAATGTCAACACCAGGAGTCTCTTTTGCAACACAGGAGCTGGTGGACCCACTCCAGCAGCTGGTGCTCCAGCAGCTGGTGCTGCACCAGTAGGAGGTCCTGTTCCCTCTACCACTATCGCCCCAGTTGAGAAAAAAGTGAAAGCAAAGAAAAGGAGGCTGATGATGACATGAGCTTTGGTCTTTTTGACTAAACCTCTTTTGTAACATGTTCAATAAAAAACTGAACTTTTAAAAAAAATTAGCAGACAAGGACATTAAAATGGCTATTATCACAGTATGTCTCATTTTCTAAAAAGTAAGTAGAAAAAGGGAGATAATTTTTAAAGTCCCAAATTGAACTCCCAGAGGCAAAAATTACAATGTCTGAGATGAAAAATATACTGGATGAGATTAAGACACTGCAGAAGAGATTAGTGAAGACATAGCAACAGAAAAAAACTTTAATAAAACAAATAGAAAAACATTTTTTAAAATAAATAGTGACTCAGTGAACTTGAGACAATTTCAAGCAAGCTATCTAATATATGTTGAAGTGGATTCATTGAAGGAAAAGAGAGAGACATTGGGATAGAAAAAAATGCTTGAATGAGTATTGGTTAAAGTTTCCTCAAATATGAAAACTATAAACCCACAGATCCAAGAAGGTCATAAACTCTAAGTACAAAAATATGAAGAAAACTATGCTAAGACACATAATATTTAAGTTACTCAAACCAAGTGATAAAGAAAAAAATTTTTTATGTATCTGGGGGGAAAAAAACACATTACATGGAAAGGAACAAAGATGAAGATGAGAGCAGATGTCTCATTAAAGCATAATATGGGGAGAGAGTAGAGACACATATTTAAAGCAAATGTCAATCTAGATTTCTATATCCAACAATATCATCTTTCAAAAATCAAGGAAGAATAAAAATATTTCTAGGTATACATAAGCTGAAAGAATTCATCTGTAACAGACCCTCAATATATGAAATATTAAAGGAAGTTCTCCAGGCAGAAGATTAGGTATTCCAGGTAGAAATATGGATCTACACAAAGAAAGAGCAATGGAAATGGTAAAGACATGGATAAATATGTAAAAATTGTTTCCTCATACTTTAAGTCTCTTCAGAAGATAATTGACTTTTAGGGGCACCTGGGTAGCTCAGTCAGTTGAGCATCTAACTCTTGATTTTGGCTCAGGTCATGATCTCAGGGTTGTGAGATTGAATCTTGCCTGGGCTCCACACTGGGCTTGGAGCCCTGCTTAAGATTCTCTCTCTCCTTCTCCCTCTGCCCCTCCCCCCCGAAAAGGAGAAGAAGATAATTGACTTTTTAACAAAAAATTATAAAAATGTGGTGTAACATATAAAAATAAAATATATGACAACAAAAGCATAAAAACCAAGAAGAGAAGAATGAAAGTAGAGTTAACCCTTGAACTACATAGGTCCACTTATACATTGATTTTTTTTGATAAATACTGTACAGTACTGTAAATGTATTTTATCTTCCTTATGATTTTCTTAACATTTTTCTTTTCTCTAGCTTAATTTATTGTAAGAATATGGTATATAATATATATACATACAAAATATGTGTTAATTGATTATGTTATTGGTAAGGCTTCTGGTCAACAGTAGGCTCTTAGTAGTTAAGTTCTTGGGGAGTTAAAAGTTATACACAGATTTTGACTGCATGTCCCTAACCCATGTGCTATTCAACAGTATATTAATGTAAAGTTTTTACACTATCTGTGAAATGGTATAATATCACTTGAAGGTTGATGGTGATAAGATGTATACTATAAACCAAGGAAACATCTAAAATAACAAAACAAGAATTATAGCTAATAAGTATAGCTAAAAGATAAAATAGAAACATAAAAATATCAATAATTCAAAAGAAGGCAGAAAAAGAGGAAAAGAGGAACAAGGAATAGATGATAAAAATGGAAAAGCAAAGATAATAAAATTAACCTTTGCCATATCAAAAATCACATTAGGAATAGATGACCTCAATGCACCAAACAAAAGGGAGAGATTGTCAGATTGGATAGAAAAGTAAGACCCTACTAAACACTGCCTACTAAAAAAGACCCTAATAAACATAAGAAGCACAGAAAATATAAAGAAATAAGTAGGTTAAAGGTAAAAGGTTAGAAACAGATATAACATGTGTACATGAATCAAAAGAAAGCTGGAGTGTCTATATTAATACCAGACAAAGGAGATTTCAGAACAATGTGACCATGAATAAATGGCACTTGATAAGGATAAATATCAAGTTCAATTCATAGAGAAAACATAACAACTCCAAAGTTTATGCAACCAATAACAGAGCTTCAAAATACAGGCATTAAAAACTGAGATATCTAAAATGAGAAGTAGACAAATCTGTAGATCTAATAAAAGATTTTAACACTATTCTTTCAGTAACAAGTACACAGAAATCAGTAAGGTTATGGAAGACTTGAACAAACTCTTAGTCAACTTGACCTAATTGACATTTATAGAATACTTCACCCAACAGCAGAATTCATTCTTTTCAAGTGAACATGGGACATTTACCAAGACAGACCATATACTGGGCCATAAAGCAAGGCTCAGTAAATTAAAAGGATTCAATGTATACAAAATATGTTTTCTGACCATAATAAAATTAAACCAGAATTCAGTAACAGAAAGATATCTGGAAAATCTCCCAAATATTTAGAAACAAAATAACACACTTCTAATAACCAATGGGTCAAAGAAGAAATCAAATAGAAGTTAGAGAGTGTTTTGAATTGAATGAAATAAAAATGTAACATATCAAAATTTGTGGGATTGTGCTAAAATAGTACATGGAGGAAACTTTACAACACCAAACATGTATATTAGAAAGAAAGAAAGGTCTGAAATAAATCAAAACTTCAACTTTCACACTAAGACACTGGAAAAAAAAAGAGTGAATTAAAGCTAAAGTAAGCAAAAACAATAAGAAAGAAAAATAATAAAGAAGAGAAAGATAATTAATAAAACACAAAACAGAAAAACTCAATAGAGAAAACCAACAAAATATAAAGCCAATGTTTTGAGAAGACCAACAAAACTGATAAAACTCTAACCAAACTAATAATGAAAACAAATCAGGAATAAGAGAAATGACCATTATTACAGATTATATTCAAATTAAGAAGATAATAAGGAAATATTACTAATAACTCTATAACAATAAATTTGATACCTAGACAAAATGGACAAATTTCTTGAAACACACAATTACCGGGGTGCCCTTGTGGCTCAGTCGGTTAAGTGTCTGACTTGAGTTAAGCTCAGGTCATGATCTCAGGGTTGTGAAATTGAGCCCTGCTAGGGCTCCACTCTGCCCCTCCCCACCCTCTAAACAAAACAAAACAAAAAAACAAACCACAGTTATCAAAGATCAAATAAGGAGAAATAGATAGCATGACTAGCCCTATATCTATTTTAAAAATTGAACATGAAATTAAAAACCTTTCCATATAGAAAACCTCAGGCTTAGATGGCTTTATTGGTGAAGTCTACTAAAACTTTAATGAAGAAATAATACGAATTCTACACAAACTCTTCCATACAACTATAAAGAAGGTAATGTTTATGTGCTATGGTGAGTGCTGTGAATTGTGTAAGACTGATGAATCACAGACCTGTACCTCTGAAACAAATAATACATTATATGTTAAAAAAAAAAAAAAGAATATAGTAGGAAGGGAAAAATGCAGGGGGAAAAATCAGAGGGGGAGACGAACCACGAGAGACTATGGACTCTGCGAAATAAACTGAGGGTTTTAGAAGGGAGGGGGGGTGGGGGGATAGGTTAGCCTGGTGATGGGTATTAAGAAGGGCACATATTGAATGGAGCACTGGGTGTTATATGCAAACAATGAATCATGGAACACTACATCAGAAACTAATGATGTAATGTATGGTGACTAACATACATAATAAAATTAAATTTAAAAAAAAAAGAAGGTAATGCTTTCTAACTCATTCTATGAACCTGACCCTGATACCAAAATTACACACAGACATTACAGAAAACTACAGCCTGATATTCCTAACATATATAGATGAAAAAATTCTAAGCAAAATTGTAGCAAATTTATACAAATAATATATTAACAGGATAATACGTTATGAACAAGTGAGATTTATTCCACGGATGAAAGGTTGGTATAACATTTAAAAATCAGTTACTGTAATTCATGATATTAACAAACAAAAAAATAAAAGTATGTTGTTTCAGAAAAAGCATTTAAAAATCAATATTCATACTTAATGGTGAAATATTGAATGTTTCCTCCTCAAGATCAGGAATAAGGCAAGCATATCTTCTCTCATCATTTCCACTAACATTGTATTGTAGGCTTTAGCCAGTGCAATCAAGTAAGAAAAATAAATGAACAGCATCCAGATAGGAAAGAAAGAAGTAAAATGATCTTTATTCACATATGACATGATTATCTATATAGAAAATCTGATGAAATGCACAAAGACAGGGGCGCCTGGGTGGCTCAGTCGTTATGTGTCTGCCTTCAGCTCAGGTCATGATCCCACCGTCCAGGGATCGAGCCCCGTGTCGGGCTCCCTGCTCCGTGGGAGGCCTGCTTCTCCCTCTCCCACTCCCCCTGCTTGTGTTCCCTCTCTCACTGTATTTCTCTGTCAAATAAACAAAATCTTTAAAAAAATAAAAGAAATACACAAAGACACATACACAAAGCTACTAGAACTAATAAGAAAATAATAAAAACTATTAAAAGAAACTAACAAAAATGATTAAAACTAAAAATTGTTTAATAAAAACTATTAAAACTAATTGAATTTGACAAGGTTACAAGATTTTCAATAAATATAGAAAATCAATAGTATCCCTTTATGTTAGCAATAAATAAATCACAAGTTGATATAAACAAAAACAATATAATTTATAATACCATTGAAAATATGAAATTTGTAGGGACAAATCTGACAAAAGATGTACAAAATCTATATATTGAAAACTACAAAGCACTGCTGAGTAAAAGTAAAGAAAATCTAAATAAATGGGAAAATATTCCATGTTCATGAGTTGGAAGATTCAGCATTGTTAAGAAATTGATTCTCCTCACTTTAATCTGTAGGTTCAAAGGAATCTCAATTATCACAGCGGGCTTTCTGAGGATCTTGACAATTTGATCCTAAAATCCAAAATGAAAGGCTAAGAACTATTATAAAAATAAATCTGAAAGTAATAAGAAAAGTTAAAAAGCTAACATTTCCCAATTTCAAGACTTATTTTAATACTACAGTAATCAAGATAATGTGGCATTGGCAGAAAGATAGACAACTAATGGAAAATAGAGAAACAATAGACAGTTCAGAAATAGATCTCCCTGTACACAAACAACTAATTTGCAATGAAAATACAAGGGCAATTCAGTGGGGAAAGGATATTTTTCAATAAATGGTGCTGAAACAATTGGGTGATACATACCAAAAAAAAAAAAAAAAAAGAACTTTAACCAATACCTCACACCTTATATAAAAATTAAACTCAAAATGAATCCTAGATCTAATATAAATCCTAAAACTGTAAACCTTCTAGGAAAAAAAAAAAAAAGAAAATCTTTATAACCTGGATTCAGCAAAGGTTTTTCAGAATTAACACCAAAAGTATGACCCATGGCTCCGTCAAATGGACACATAAAATTAACCATCGCATTGTCCTTCAGCAATCTCCTCTCCCACTTGAAGGCCCTAAGAAATCTATATGCGCAGAAGACAAGATTAGGGAAATGTACACTCAACCCCATGACATTGGGGTTGTATTTGAGCTCTGAATCCAATACTGAGAACCCAGGCTGAAGAATCCCTCTTCCGAGGCTGAAGGCAGGCCTAAGACCAAGGAATAACCTGAACAGCTGCCTCTGCCCCTTTCTCAGTACTATGACCTTAAAACAATCAGATAGTTTTTCATCTCGTTACACTCACCCCACAGCAACCCTCCTTTTTTTCTTTTTAAATTTGTCCTATTTCTAAGGGTTTTATAAACACACAGCAATTGTCAACTCTATTCAAATGTATATTATTATGTATTAGTAATGTATTTGTTTCATTGGCTTTCTAGTAAATCCATGAGTATCAGTGATTCCTATTGATGAGTAATGGACATCAAATATCCGTTACTGGGAGTTACACATTTGAACAGAGTGTGGGCTGGGCAAGAGAGAGTGTGCTGAATGTTACCGGGGGGTCCAGTCTTCTCTTTGCCCAGTGCCTCCTATTTGCTAATGTTTTCTCTCTAAGAGTTGCCCAGCCTTTGAACCCTTTTGTTCTTGTCTTCAAAGTCCTAGATCTGCGGGGTTGACAGAAGGGGCACCAGCACTCTGTTACTGGTGTCTCCCCACTGACTGGCTTGGCACTGTCTGCAAATTACTCACTTTACTTCTATACTGCAGAAACCACACAAAAAGCTATCCATCTGTTTAGAAACATTAAGTAAGGGCAATTATAGGGAGAATTAAATATAAGGAACATTCTCAAACAATTATAACCACAGTGGTTTTATCTATTCCTCATTACAAATTGTTTCTTAACCACATCTCTGATTCTCAGACCAAATGGATTATGGCCAACCCAAGATTCTTAATGTACAATCCTTGGCCTAAATCACCTCTCTCCCCCTGCTTGGACCTGTTTTCGTCATGCTCACTTGCCAGTTCTGGCCAATTCTCCTTCCCAGGGGAAGGCAGGGCTCCTAATTGAGTATCCAATGCTAACAGAGAGGTCCAGATTCCTGGTGCTCGTGTAAACCAGATATAATGGCCTACTTCATGCGCAGCTTCATTCTTGATTACCTGTGGGAGACTGCCCTTCATTCCTGTTCTTAGCCTGGCCAACCATCCTGCCTTTCCACAATAACTAATTCCATTACTAGTAAGCATATTTTTCTCATTCTTGTTTAGTTTAATGAGTACTAATCACTTCTAGTTTATACCCACCATCTCACCAAAGGAGTGAGGTTCTCATGTGCCCAGGGGCTTTCTTTCCTTCTTTTTTTTTTTAATTTTATTATGTTATGTTAATCACCATACATGATATCATTAATTTTTGATGTAGTGTTACATGATTCATTGTTTGCATATAACACCCAGTGCTCCATTCAGTACAGGCCCTCTTTAATACCAACCACCAGGCTAATCCATCCCCCCACCCCCCCTCCCCTCTAGAACCCTCAGTTTGTTTCTCAGAGTCCAGAGTCTCTCATGGCTCGTCTCCCCCTCCGATTCCCCCCCTTCATTTTTCGTTCCTGCTATCTTCTTCTTTTTCTTCTTTAACATATAATGTATTATTTGTTTCAGAGGTACAGGTCTCTGATTCAACAGTCTTACACAATTCACAGCGCTCAACATAGCACATACCCTCCCCAATGTCTATCACCCAGCCACCCCATCCCTCCCACCCCCCACCACTCCAGCAACCCTCAGTTTGTTTCCTGAGATTAAGAATTCCTCATATCAGTGAGATGATATGATACATGTCTTTCTCTGATTGACTTATTTCGCTCAGCATAATACCTCCCAGTTCCATTCACGTCATTGCAAATGACAAGATTTCATTCCATTTGATGGCTGCATAATATTCTCTTGTATATATATACCACTTCTTCATTATCCATTCATCTGTCAAAGGACATCTTGGCTCTTTCCACAGTTTGGCTATTGTGGACATTGCTGCTATAAACATCGGGGTGCATGTACCCCTTCGGATACTTACACTTGTATCTTTGGGGTAAATACCCAGTAGTGCAATTGCTGGGTCATATGGTAGCTCTATTTTCAACTTTTTGAGGAACTTCCATACTGTTTTCCAGAGTGGTTGCACCAGCTTGCATTCCCACCAAAAGTGTAGGAGGGTTCCCCTTTCTCCGCATCCCCACCAACATCTCTCCTTTCCTGACTTGTTAATTTTAGCCATTCTGACTAGTCTGAGGTGGTTTCTCATGGAGGTTTTGATTTGGATTTCCCTGATGCCAAGTGATGTTGAGCACTTTTTCATGTGTCTGTTGGCCATTTGGATGTCTTCTTTGCAAAAACGTCTGTTCATGTCTTCTGCCCATTTCTTGATTGGATTATTTGTTCTTTGGGTGTGGAGTTTGATAAGTTCTTTATAGGTTTTGGATACTAGCCTTTTATCTGATATGTCATTTGCAAATATCTTCTCCCATTCTGTCGGTTGTCTTTTGGTTTTGTGGACTGTTTCTTTTGCTGTGCAGAAGTTTTTTATCTTGATGAAGTCCCAATAGTTCATTTTTGCCCTTGCTTCCCTTGCCTTTGGCGATGTTTCTAGGAAGAAGTTGCTGCGGCTGAGGTCGAAGAGGTTGCTGCCTGTGTTCTCCTTTAGGATTTTGATGGACTCCTGTCTCACATTTAGGTCTTTCAAACATTTGGAGTCTATTTTTGTGTGTGGTGTAAGGAAATGGTCCAGTTTCATTCTTCTGCATGTGGCTGTCCAATTTTCCCAACACCATTTGTGGAAGAGACTGTCTTTTTTCCACTGGACATTCTTTCCTATGTTGTCGACAATTAGTTGGCCATAGAGTTAAGGGTCCATTTCTGGGCTCTCGATTCTGTTCCATTGATCGGTGTGTCTGTTTTTGTGCCAGTACCATACTGTCTTGATGATGACAGCTTTGTAATAGACCTTGAAGTCCGGAATTGTGATGTCACCAGCTTTGCTTTTCTTTTTCAACATTCCTCTGGCTATGCAGGGTCTTTTCTGGTTCCATACAAATTTTAGGATTATTTGTTCCATTTTTTTGAAAAACGTTGATGGTATTTTGATAGGGATTGCATTGAATGTGTAGATGCTCTAGGTAGCATTGACATCTTCACAATATTTGTTCTTTCAATCCATGATCATGGAACATTTGTCCATTTCTTTGTGTCTTCCTCAATTTCATTCATGAGTATTTTATAGTTTTCTGAGTACAGATCCTTTGCCTCCTTGGTTAGATTTATTCCTAGGTATCTCATGGTTTTTGGTGCAGTTGTAAATGGGATCAACTCCTTAATTTCTCTTTCTTCTGTCTTGGCATAGGAATGCCACTGATTTCTGTGCATTGATTTTATATCCTGCCACTTTACTGAGTTCCTGTATGAGTTCTAACAGTTTTGGGGTGGAGTCTTTTGGGTTTTCCACAAAAAGTATCATATCATCTGCAAAGAGTGAGAATTTGACTTCTTCTTTGCCAAGTCGGATGCCTTTGATTTCTTTTTGTTGTCTGACTGCGGTGGCTAGGACTTCTAATACTATGTCGAATAGCAGTGGTGAATACTGGACATCCCTGCCATGTTCCTGAACTTAGGGGGAAAGCTCTCAGTTTTTCCCCATTGAGAATGATATTCGCTGTGGGTTTTTCATAGATGGCTTTTATGATATTGAGGTATGTACCCTCTATCCCTATACTCTGAAGAGTTTTGATCAAGAAAGGATGCTGTACTTTGTCAAATGCTTTTTCTGCATCTATTGAGAGGATCATGTGGTTCTTGTTCTTGCTTTTATTAATGTAGTGTATCACATTGATTGATTTGTGGATGTTGAACCGGCCTTGCAGCCCAGGGATAAATCCCACTTGGTCATAGTGAATAATCCTTTTAATGTACTGTTGGACCCTATTGGCTAGTATTTTGGTGAGAAATTTTGCATCCATGTTCATCAAGGATATTGGTCTGTATTTCTCCTTTTTGATGGGGTCTTTGTCTGGTTTTGGGATCAAGGTAATCGTGGCCTCATAAAACGAGTTTGGAAGTTTTCTGTCCATTTCTATTTTTTGGAACAGTTTCAGAAGCATAGGTATTAATTCTTCCTTAGATGTTTGGTAGAATTCCCCTGGAAAGCCATCTGGCCCTGGGCTTTTGTTTGTTGGGAGATTTTTTGATGACTGCTTCAATTTCCTTAGTGGTTATAGGTCTGTTCAGGTTTTCTATTTCTCCCTGGTTCAGTTTTGGTAGTTGATACATGTCTAGGAATGCGTTCATTTCTTCCAGACTTTCTAATTTGCTGGCATAGATTTGCTCATAATATGTTCTTATAATTGTTTGTATTTCTTTGGTGTTGGTTGTGATCTCTCCTCTTTCATTCATGATTTTGTGGATTTGGGTCCTTTCTCTTTTCTTTTTGATCAGTCTGGCCAGGAGTTTATCAATCCTGTTAATTCTTTCAAAGAACCAGCTCCTCGTTTCGTTGATCTGTTCTACTGTTCTTTTGGTTTCTATTCCATTGATTTCTGCTCTGATCTTTATTATTTCTCTTCTCCTGCTGGGTTTAGGCTTTATTTGCTGTTCTTTCTCCAGCTCCTTTAGGTGTAGGGTTAGGTTGTGTATTTGAGACCTTTCTTGTTTCTTGAGAAAATCTTGTATTGCTATGTACTTTCCTCTCAGGGCTGCCTTTGCTGTATCCCAAAAATTTGAACAGTTGTGTTTTCATTTTCATTGGTTTCCATGAATTTTTTTAATTCTTCTTTAATTTCCTGGTTGACCCAGTCATTCTTTAGTAGGATGCTCTTTAGCCTCCATGTATTTGAGTTCTTTCTGACTTTCCTCTTGTGATTGAGTTCTAGTTTCAAAGCACTGTGGTCTGAAAATATGCAGGGAATGATCCCAATCTTTTGGTACCACTTAAGACCTGATTTGTGACCTAGGATGTGATCTATTCTGGAGAATGTTCCATGGGCACTAGAGAAGAATGTGTATTCCGTTGCTTTGGGATGGAATGTTCTGAATATATCTGTGAAGTCCATTTGGTCCATTGTGTCATTTAAAGTCTTTATTTCCTTGTTGATCTTTTGCTTAGATGATATGTCCATTTCAGTCAGGGGGGTGTTAAAGTCCCCCAGTATTATTGTATTGTTGTCGACGTGTTTCTTTGCTTTTGTTAGTAATTGCCTTATATAATCGGCTGCTCCCATGTTAGGGGCATAGATATTTACAATTGTTAGAGCTTCTTGTTGGATAGACCCTTTAAGTAGGATATAGTGTCCTTCTTCATCTCTTACTACAGTTTTTGGTTTAAAATCCAATTTGTCTGATAGAAGGATTGCCACCCCAGCTTTCTTTTGGTGTCCATTAGCATGGTAAATGGTTTTCCACCCCCTCATTTTCAATCTGGAGATGTCTTTGGGTCTGAAAAGAGTCTCTTGCAGACAGCGTATCGATGGGTCTTGTTTTTTAATCCAATCTGATAGCCTGTGTCTTTTGATTGGGGCATTGAGCCCATTTACATTCAGAGTAACTATTGAAAGATATGAATTTAGTGCCATTGTATTGCCTGTAAGGTGACTGTTACTGTCTATTGTCTGTGTTCCTTTCTGGTCTATGTTACTTTTAGGCTCTGTCTTTGCTTAGAGGACCCCTTTCAATATTTCTTGTAGGGCTGGTTTCGTGTTTGCAAATTCCTTTAGTTTTTGTTTGTCCTGGAAGCTTTTTATCTCTCCTTCTATTTTCAATGACAGCCTAGCTGGATATAGTATTCTTGGCTGCATATGTTTCTCGTTTAGTGCTCTGAATATATCATGCCAGTCCTTTCTGGCCTGCCAGGTCTCTGTGGATAGGTCTCTCACCAATCTAATGTTTCTACCATTGTAGGTTACAGGTCTCTTCTCCCGCACTGCTTTCAGGATTTTCTCTTTCTGTCTGAGACTCGTAAGTTTTACTATTAGATGTCGGGGTGTTGACCTACTTTTATTGATTTTGAGGGGGCTTTTCTGTTCCTCCTGTATTTTGATGCCTGTTTCCTTCCCCACATTAGGGAAGTTCTCTGCTATAATTTGCTCCAATATACCTTCTGCCCCTCTCTGTCTTTCTTCTTCTTCTGGGATCCCAATTATTCTAATATTGTTTCATATTATGGTATCACTTATCCCTTGAATTCTGCCCTCGTGATCCAGTAGTTGTTTATATTTCTTTTTCTCAGCTTCTTTATTTTACATCATTTAGTCTTCTATATCACTAATTCTCTCTTCTGCCTCATTTATCCTAGCAGTTAGAGCCTCCATTTTTGATTGCCCCTCATTAATAGCCTTTTTGATTTCAACCTGTTTAGATTTTAGTTCTTTTATTTCTCCAGAAAGGGTTTCTCTAATATCATCCATGCTTTTTTCAAGCCCAGCTAGTATCTTTAAAATCATCATTCTGAACTCTAGTTTCAACATATTACTAATGTCCATATTGATTAGGTCCCTGGCAGTCGGTACTGCCTCTTGTTCTTTTTTTTGAGGTGATTTTTTCCATCTTGTCATTTTGTCTAGAGGAGAATAGATGAATGAGAGAACAAAATGCTAATAGGGTAACAACAACCCCAGAAAATATACACTAAACAGGTCAGAAGAGACCTGAAACCGGGGGGAAAGAAAGGGAAAGAAAGAAAAAGGAAAAAAAGAAAGAAAGAAAAATATATTAAAAAAAAACAAAAAACAGAATATGATCAAATATGATAAGGCTGGTGCATAGATCAGTGCCACACACTAGATTTTGGGCGTATTTTTGTCTGTTAGAAGAAAGTGCCTTCCAAAACTTTAAAGAAAGAAAAACTTATGTATGTACAAAAATAAGGATAAATATGATGAAGGGATGGAATATGACTGTAAAGATGAAAAGTATAAAAGATTTTATAAGAGGAATTGATAAGATAAGAAGTTGGTTGAAAAAAAGAAAGACGAGGATTTAAAAAAAAGGGGGGGAGGAGAGAATGTGACCAGGCAGGAGACTAGATCAAAGCCATACACTAGAGATTTAGGGTATATTTTGGTCTGTTAGAAGATAGTGTATCCCAAAATTTTAAAGAGAGAACAATTTCTATATATATATACCAAAAATAAGGTTACCTACTATGAAGGGATAGAATATGACTCTAAAAATGAAAAATAAAAAAGATTTTTTTAAAAAGGGATTGATAAGATGTTGGTTGAAAAAGGGAAAAAGAAAAATTCAAAAAAAAAGAAAATTAAAAAAATTAACTTGGAAAGACTAAAGAATCATGGGAAAAAAGCCATGAATTCTATGTGCTGCATTCCCCTAGCGGGGGAGCTCTGCCATTCTCATTGATCAGTAAACTTGGTCTTGCTGGCTGTCCTTGCAGATCTTTGGGAGAGGGGCCTGTCGCTGTGGTTCTGAAGTGTCTTTGCCAGAGGCAGAATTGTCCCACCCTTGCCGGTTCCAGGCTAAGTAATCTGCTTGGGTTCGCTCTCAGGAGTTTTGTTCCCTGCAAGCTTTCCGTACAGCTTTGGAGGATGAGAGTGAAAATGGCAGCCTCCCAATCTCCGCCCAGAGGAGCCATGAACTCAGGGCCCCACTCCTCAGTGCGCCCCCAGAGAAAAGCAGTCAATCACTCCCGTCTCCCCGGTCTCCGGCCGCACTCCGTGCTCACCCGGCCTGTGACCAAGTGTTTCTATCTCTGGCACCCGACCCCGTGTGGAGTCACCAAACCCAGCAGATCCCTGCGATGCGCTCCCGCGCCGCTCCTCCTGGGGGAGGAAAAGGAGTCTCCCGGCTCTGCCGCTTATTGGGTCCCTGCTGGAGGAGCAGTGGCCCAACTGTGCCGCGGATCACGGTTTATGGCCACCCCAAGCTGAGAGCCCACGCCTCGGCTCCGTCTCTGCAGCCGGCCTCCCCGCTCTGATACCTGGGAGCTCTGCCGCACTCAGGCACCCCTGGTCTTTCTGTGACCCCGAGGGTCCTGAGACCACACTGTCCCGTGAGGGTTCCAACCCCCGCTTAGCTACTGGAGCGACGTCCCTCAGCAGAGCCGACTTCTAAAAGTTGCGATTTTGTGCTCTGCTGCTCTATCACTTGCCAATAGCGGCTGTCAGAGGCCCCTCCCAACCGTCTTATCTTCCCGATTATCGCCTCAGATTCACTTCTCTGCACGTCCTACCTTCCAGAAAGTGGTCGCTTTTCTGTTCAGAGAGTTGCTGCTATTCTTTTCTTTGATCTCCTCTTGTTTGTAGGTGTTCAGAATGGTTTGATCCCTATCCAGCTGAATTCCTGGGACCAGACGAAATTTAGGTCTCCTACCCCTCCATCATCTTGTTCCTACCCTACTCTCCTTCTTTTTATATACAGTTGCACTATCCCTATAAAGTAACTTTGGAAAACTACTTGGCCATATGCACACAGCTAAATATATGCCTGTATTAGGATCCAGCCTTTCAACTCCTAGATATAGACCCATCAGAAATGCTCACACATGTTCATCAAAAGAAATAACAAAAGAAAGTTTTCACTATTTTTTAAATAGTGAAAATTTAAAAATTTTCACTATTATTTTATACTTCAATGAGTCATTGCATAAATTTACACAAATTAGTGATTATAAATTTTATTGATGGCACTATATCAGATATACTGATATCAAAATACATGTCATTCTCATAAAGGAAAGAAGGTTAGGGGCCACAGTCCACCTTTTCCAAAATGTCACTATTAACTTGGTTTTACAAAGAAACCCTGGAATCCAGATCCAAAAATAAAAAATAAAAAATGGCTTACTCAAGGTTAACCACCTATGTGTTAGTAGAATTAGATGAGAAACCAAACACCATGACTTATTCTGGCATTCTTTGACCATACAACTTTCTTTTGGATAAGAAAACATCTTGAAGTTCTCCATAAAATAGTTTTTAAGTTTTTTAACTCCATTTATTATTCTTCTACTAAGGATATAAAAATTCAAAAATTTTTACATAATGAGAAAGCTTCTGGTTGTGATACTTCCAGATTGTGGGTGTTCCAGTTCCCCAGGCATTTAGGCTGCCTACAGAGACAAGTGGTCAGTCCCATTTGGGAAATCCACGGCCTCCATCCATTCACCACTCCTCACAAATACAAGCTCTTTCTCACTCTCCATTTGCTATCCACATTACATATATTAATCACCTGAACATAGTCACACATTCGATGTGGTCATTCAATACAATTAATATCTGTCTACTAGATACCAAGCAACATTCCCATCATTTTGTTCTAACCATAGTATTGGATTTGCCCCAAACTTTCCTTATAACAGAAAGATGATTAATTTGCAAGACTGCTGACTGAAATCACTGAAATGATCAGCCTTGTTTCCTATCCCAAAAATTCACCTATTCAGCAAATAATCTACATCACTCCACATAGAGGCTGAGTCAGACATAGTCTGACTCGGATGGGGGTGAGGGTAGAGAGATAAAGATGAATAGTCTTAAAATCTAACGTTCAAATCTTAGTATGCCATATTGGTCCTACTGACCTCTCTCTAAAGCCTTATTTCATATTTTTTAGCCATAAAATCCTGAACAAGTTGCTTAATATCTCTATGCCTCAATTTTTTCAGCTGTAAAATGGAGGTGATAATAACACCTACCCCATGTGCCTCTTGAAAAAATTCAATGAAGAATTGTATGTAAAACAATTAGTACCGTACGTGGAAAAGAGTGAGGATCATGCAAGTTTACCTAATGTTATCACAATCATTATTATCCTTGCTCTTATAATGCTATTGTCTTGGCTATTGGTTTACTACCTTAGGGCAGGTTTTTCCCAGAAGCTGACTCTGAGCCAAGGATTCAAATGCAAGTGATTTATTAAAGAACTGTTCTTAGAAGAAACCAGCGCCAGCATTAGGGGAGCAGGATAAGACAGGGAAAGAAGTCAAGGAATGGCATGATTTCAGGTGAAGTCAAGCTTCAGCCTTATCTCAGAAGGATCTGTGAAAAGGAAAATATGCCTCAGAATTTGTTCTATATCAAGGCAAAGCCTCTGGGCTTTTTGTACTCCTGAACCTGTCTGTTCTTAAGAGGCAGGAAGGATGTGTAACTGCCCTTAGAAGGTGTACCTTCTGAGAAAGTTAGGCTCTCCACTGGGGTGAAGCAACTCCAAGAGCCTAAAGGCAATCCTCTGAAGGTTTTAGCAAATGAGCATGGGTCCACAAAACTGATAAAGGAGGTTAGAGAGTCTGACAATAGTGCCTGATACAACCTTCTGCGACTGAATTTGTGTAATCTGTTGCCTACTTTCTGTGTCTCCTCACTCAGTATCTGCCTATCTGAATGTCTTTAACCAACTGACCACATTTTACCTATTCCTAGCCCCATTGGCTTGAGACCCAGATATGTCTTCCAGGCCCAACCTCAACATGCCAGTCTCCATGAGCATGGCTCCCAGGCTGCTAAGTTGAAAACCCCTGGATCTACCTAACCTTTATAATCTACATGGCTTACCCTAGCCAGGATCTATTCCTACTCTTCTTCCAACTTGAAAGAGGGAAACTGGCATCACATCTCTCAATTTTGAAGTGCAGAATTCTTCAAATTACCTAGAACTCCTTTTAGAGTCAATTTATTTTTATTAGCTCTATATTTTATTTATAAAAGTATATACTATATTTTACTTATTAAGCATATATGTGGCTTAGTTGGAGAACATGAGAAGTCACAAGAATAAAAGAATTAAGGACTAAATACCAGTATTTGTAGAACCAGGGAAATAACTTGCAAACTAAATAAATACACTAGGAGAAAATGTGCAATATCAAACTTGGCATATACAAATAATGAAAAATGAATCAAACCTGTAAAAAAATCAATTCTCTTCCCCATAATTGATGTCAGTATTTTACATATAATAAAATCCTCCCTAAGCAAATAACTGATAAAGCAATAAAGCTGTCAGATGCGATAAACAGACCGTTTGCCTGGACTCTGTAGAAACACTGCCATTCAGAGGCAGATACCCTGTTATATTAAGCTACATGAAGAAAACATTTATCTATTGTGTGATAAACCTGACAAGTGCCTAAATCAGCTGCCTAAGAAGACTCTCTGGTAATGCACCTCTACAAAGGCTGATATTTAATTATATCGCCATGAGTGTGAGATATAATTGTGCCTATTATTGATAGGAGCAGAAAAGGGGGAGTAGAAATTAACTTCCATTGAACAAGAGTAATCATCCATTATTGAAGATAAGATAGGACATCTCCATTGTATTTGAAGGCTGGATTCATTCGTCAGTGTTTCTGTTGCTGTCCCTATATCTACATAACCTAAAAAGAAGGTCAATCCAGCATCGAGAATGGAGAAACATTCTGACATCAGGAAATATACACCAGCATGAGTTCCAAATATCTCAAGCTCAAGATGTTACCCTCAGCCTGGCTATTCCTCCTGTGTTCACCAACTCCATCGTGACAGCTGCCCAAGCTACAGGACTTGGAATTCTTCTTAGCTATTCTTTCATCCCTTACATCTATTTGGACATCAATGCCTAACAAGTCTATGTTCAAGCCCCTGCCAGTTCTGAGCCCTCTACTCCATTCTGTTTGCACTTTTTTTAGGTTCTGGATATTTATTTTTTTAAGATTTTTATTTATTTATATGACAGAGAGAGAGAGCACAATCAGGGGGAGCGGGAGAGGCAGAAGCTGGCTCCCTGCTGAGCAGGGAGCCCGATGCAGGACTCGATCCTAGGACTCTGGGATCATGACCTGAGCTGAAGGCAGTCACTTAACCAATTGAGCCACCTACGTGCCCCAAGTTCTGGCTATTTCTTGCCTAGACTGTTATGTTTGCCTCTTGCCAGTTCTCACCAACCCCAGCTTTCTGGCTTCCCAGGCTACTGGCAGAACACTGATGTCAAAGTAAACTTCTAAAATGTAGATCTAGTCATGTCACTCATCACTCACCTGCCTTAAAAATGGCCTAAGTTTAACAACAGAGAGTTCAGAAGAAGCAGCCAGACAAGAAAGAACTTACAGAAAGTTAAAAAATATGTAGCATTTAGATGCACACTTTGGGAGAGTATTAATATCCTATCGCTGCTGGAACAGATAATCAGAAACTTGATGGCTTAAAACAACACAAGTTTATTATCCTACAGTTCTGGAAGTCAGAAGTCTGAAAAGGATCTTACAGAGCTAAAATCAAGGTGTGTGTCTGTTGTGTTTTTTTTTATCTGGAAGCACTAGGGGAAAATTTGTTCTTTCTTTTTCCATTATTTAGAGACTGCCTATATTCCTTTGATTATGGTCCCTTCTAGTAATCAGATCACTCTGACCTCTACTTCTGTACTTACATCTCATTCTCTGACTGCCCTACCTCCTGCTTTCACTTATAAGAACACTTAGGATCACATAGGGCCCACCCAGATGATCCAAGACAGTCTATCCCAAGATCCTTACTTTAATGACATCTGCAAAGTCTCTTCTGCCATATAAGGTAAACTTTTTTTACAGGTTCTGAAGATTTGGACATGAACACCACAAAATGGGTGGGCAGGCATTATTCTGACCACCAAAGGTGATAAGATCATAAGGAAACCCAAGGAAGCAAAGACTATGAAAGTCAAAACAGAGTTTACCTCAAAGGGGGAAGGTTGCAATTAAAAAGAAGTATGCAGAAACAGGCTTCTAGGGGGCTAGAAATTTTCTGTTTCCTCAACCAGGTGGTGGTTTTGTGACTATTCACTTTAAAGCATGTTTTAAGCCATACATTTACATTTTATGCATTCTTAATATAGGTGGTTATGTCACATTAAAAAATGATTACAAAACCTGCCTGAAGGTCTGTATTATATTATTCTGGATAGCTGGTCCTCCAAAAATAGTCTCAGCTTCTCTTGCCAGCCTCATCTCTAAGCACTCCCTGCACCTCCCTCTAGTTTCCCTCCCTTCCCTCAACTCAGATTCTACTTCAGCCTCGCTGAGCATAGGATGCTCTTTTATACCTCTGTGTATTTGGACACAAGATTCTCACTGCTTGTTCTGGTTTTATCACATTTGCTTGGTGAACATTATCACATTCATTAAGCCCAGGCCAAATAGTACATAACATGTTAACCCCACCCTGACTACTGTGACCCCCCTTCCAAAGAGACTCAGGTGGTCCAGCCCCTATTCCGCCACCACATTTTGTTCATAATCCATCATCGCGCGACCATGTCTATAGTGAATTGATATTTATGTCTCTATTTTCCCAGAAAATTTCCAAACAACTTTAGAGCAACTATTTCTTAGCAAAGTTTTTGGCATAAATTTTATACTTAATAAATGTGCTTTAAAAAAAGTATGATCCATTCTACTGTGTGAGAAAAGTGACAGGATAGGGTTGGGGCAGATGGAGGTTGATAAAATGGAAAGAAGCCAGGTTCACACAGTCACATTCTAGGTCCACCAAGTAGGATGTAAGCAATTGCAGTTTTGAAAATAGGCTTAAATTCACAGCATACAGACACTGTATGTAGTTTATTATTTGCAGTAATGGTCTAGAAAGTCATTCAGAATACAGAACCATTGTTTCAAGAAAGAAAAGCTCCAGAATAATACAATAGAGACTTTTAGGTAAGTTTTAAAATTTTTTTGGTGAAATAAACACCTATATTAAAAATGTCTAAGGCGTCCAAATCAGAAAAGAAGTAAAACTATCTCTATTTGCAGATGACATGATACTATTTCTAGAAAACCATAAAGGCTCCACTAAAAAACTGTTAGGACTAATAAACAAATTCAGTAAATTTGCAGGATATAAATCAATATACAAAATCATTTGCATTTCTATACACTAATAACTATCAGAAAGAGAAATTAAGAAAACAATCTCATTTACAATTACATCGAAGAAAAAAATATTTAGGAATAAATTTAACCAAGAAGGTGAAAGACCTAAAGACTGAAAAGTATAAGATATAAATAAATGGAAATATATCTCATGCTCATAGAGTGGAAGAATTAATGTTGTTAAAACATCCATACTACCCAAAGCAACATATGGATCTAATGCAATGCTTATCAAAATTCCAATGGCATTTTTTACAGAAATAAAACAATCCTAAAACTTGTATGGAACCACAAAAGATCCCAAATAGCTAAAGCAATCTTGAGAAAGAAGAATCAACTTGAAGGCATCGGGCTACCTGATTTCAAACTATATTACAAAGCTATAGTAATCAAAACAGTATGGTACTAGCATAAAAAACAGACTCATAGGTCAATGGAATAAAAAGCCCAGAAATAAACCCAAATGTAAATGGTCAATTAATTCACAGCAAAGAAGCCAAGAATATGCAATGGGGAAAAAACAGTCTCTTCAATAAATGTTGCTGGGAAAACTGGACAGCCATATGTGAAAGAATGAAACTGTACCCATTTCTTATACCATACACAGAAATTAACTCAAAGTGGGAAAGTAATACCTGAAACCATAAAACTCCCAGAAGAAAACATAGGCAATAAGCTCCTTGGCATCAATCTTATCAATAATTTTTAAAATACAGACACCGAAAGCAAAGGCAACAAAAGCAAAAATAAATAAGTGTGACTACATCAAACTAAAAACAGCTAAGGAAACTGTTACCAAAATTAAAAGGCAACCTAGAGAATGAAAGAAAATATTTGCAAATCATTTATCAGATAAGGGGTTAATATCCAAAATAGATAAAGAACCCGTATAAGTCAGTAACAAAAACACAAACAATATGATTTAAAAATGGGCAAAGGGTCTGAATAGACCAAAGAAGATATATAAATGGCCAACAAGAACATGAAAAGGTGTTCAACATCACTAATCATCAGGAAAATGCAAATCGAAACCACAATGAGATGTCACCTCACACCTGATAGAATGGTTAGCTATTATCAAAAACACAAGAGATAATAAGCGCTGGCAAGGATGTGGAGAAAATTTAACCCTCTACACTGCTGGTGACAATGTGATTGGTGCAGCCACTATGGAAAATAGCATAGAAGTTCCTGAAAAAATTAAAAATAGAACTACCACAGGATTCATCAATTCTACTTCTGGATATGTACCCAAAAGATACAAAAACACTAACTTAAAAAGATATCTGTACCCCCATGTTCATGAAAGCATTATTTATAATAGCAAAGACATGGAAACAACTTAAGTAATGTAAGTATCCACTGATGAATATATGGATAAGGAAAATGTAATACACACACATATATACATGTGGCTATAGGTATGTGTATGGTGAATATATGTACATATGTGGGTGTGAGAGAGAACAATTACTTGGCCATGAAAAAGAAGGAAATCTCAGCATGTGGACCTTGAGTACATTATGCTAAGTGAAATAAGTCAGACAGAGAAAGACAAATACTACATGATCTCACTTTATGTAAAATCTAAACAAACAAACCAAAACCATACATAGAACAGACTGTTGGTTGCAAGACACAGGGGGTGGGCAAAATAGGTAAAGGGGATCAAAAGGTTCAAAGTTCTGGTTATAAAATAAACAAATCCTGGGGATATAATGTACAGTGTGATGACTATAGTTAACAACATTATACTGCATATTTGAAAGTTGTTAAGACAGTAAATCTTAAAAGTTCACAACACAAGAAAAAGAAATGTATAATCCTCTGTGGTGATAGATGCTAACTAGATTGATTATAACAATCATTGAGTAATATATACATATATTGAATCATCATGGTTTACACCTGAAACTAATATAATGTTATATATCAATTACATTCCAATTTTAAGAAAAGAAAGAAAGAAAGATGCAAGGTTTGTGATCGCTATCATATGCCTCATTGAATTCACCAGTCTAGAAAAAAAAAAGCATAAAATGGTACTGAACCACTGGTCCTAGGGGAAATACAGGGTTAGGTACCTGTGAACCTCTGGTGACAACATTTTCCTCAGCCAATCAATACATAACCTTGTTTGGGTGTGTTTCTGTTTAAAGATACCTTATTTAGGATATACTATTGATTCACTTACCTTGAACTCTTAGCCTATAGCACTCTAACTCATGCCTGAACAACGCTTACCTAACAAACATTTTCTCCATAAAGTGCATCATAGCCTTCCTGTGTTGAGAAACGCTCAGCTAACCCTTCAGCACTATGCTTGGGGGCTATTTTCAACAGAAAAATCATCAACAAAAAACACAAAAATGAAATAATGTGGCACTCCATTACCCCTAAAAGGATAATTGTTTACAGTATGAGGACCAAAACAAGAAGGCAGAATGTCTGGTCACCCTGTTCAGTATCAACTGGGAATATGCACATCTGGAGATGAACATTTTTTGCCACTCAAGCGAGTGTCCACATTCACAAATGACCACTCACCTGCAGCTGAGTACTGATTTCGGGATGACAAACAACTTTTACCAAATAGGTGAATTTGCAAATACAGAATCCACAAATAGTGAGGATTGACTGTACATTATTTTAATTTTACTATCCTCCCCACTACCTAACAGTGGAAACTAAGACGTAGATTATTGAGTAACCTAAAATTACATTGCTGATACTTGTGAGAGACAGGATTCAAACTTCTGCAGTTCTGCCTGGGGCCAATGCCTGTGCTCTGCCCCCTGCAGGCCAGCTATAATTCTGCAAAGTGGCTTATGGAGAATGAGTCTTTGGGATCTGTGCTTTTCATGGGATCTGTACTTTTCATGGCTTCTTTTGTTCAGTCCCTCTCTGACCTTATAGAATACTTAGCTTACTTGACTCTCATTTTTTTAAGTTTATTATTATTTTAGTAATCTTTACACCCAACGTGGGGCTTGAACTCTCAACCTTGAGTCAGGAGTCACATGCTCTTCCAACTAAGCAAGCCAGGCGTCCCTAGCTTGCTTGACTCTTAACAGAATTCTACTGGAATACCATCACTGCATTTACCTACCCTCACTCATTTTTCGTTTGCATTCGTGTCATTGATAGATTATTTAAAGGAACTACTCTTTCTTACTCACTGTACAATGTTCCAAAAAGATAAATGTAATTTGAGAATATTCACAAACCTGACACCTGAGAGTTTATTAATCATTCTTCATTATTAATTAATAGAAAATCAGTTAAGATTTACTGTTCTTCTTCAGTAGAGTCTATTGACTTTATTGAACTTGGATCTTTACAAGTTATAAAAGTTTATGCTTTCTTTGAGCTTGTCTCACACTTCCAGAGGTCAAAGAACCCCAGGAGAGGGAGAGAACTAGTGTACAGAAACCATTCTGTGTGAATTGCCAGCCCACAGAACATGGAAAACTTCAAGATTCTTCTATGTGCATGTCTCCAGCTCTGGCCCACTTTCCATTTAGCCACAGATCAATGGGAATTAAGCAATTTCACTATTGATTTATGATGCAAAAAATGTTTTCCATAATAAATATTCCAGCATAAATGTGCATCATAAGCAAAACGTTCCTAGATACTCATTTTATGAAATTTAACAGTCATAAGCCAAGAAGACCACAGATCACAACTCCTAGCTAAGCAATCATTTGAACAGAAGATCCTGGTTTGGACTCAATTTCCAATAAATATTATGCTGTCAACCTCTCTTTCTTAATGTTCTCTTTAATGTGATTATGATTTTGAGCTTCAAATGATCAAATTCTAGAATTACACATAATGGCAACCAAATAATTCTGTAATGATTACTAAGAACAAGGTTGTTCCAAGATGTTGAAATAAAGTTGAGGGGCGCCTGTGTGGCTCAGTCGTTAAGCATCTGCCTTCGGCTCACGTCATGATCCCAGGGTCCTGGGATCGAGCCCCGCATCGGGCTCCCTGCTCCGCGGGAAGCCTGCTTCTCCCTCCCCCACTCCCCCTGCTTGTGTTCCCTCTCTCACTGTGTCTCTCTCTCTGTCAAATAAATAAATAAAATCTTTTAAAAAAAAGTTGAACATACATCAGCTCTCTCCATCCTCAAATCCCTCTCATGTTACATCCTAGTCCCTTCTCTTACTTCTTAAGGAATAGAAATGAAAAGGGAAATAAACATTTAGCAGCTAACTAGCTGCTAGTGAAGCATTGGGCTTAAATCCTTGCCATTTTTTACAGTAAGTTTTTCCTTGTATTTCTATTAAGTTATATTGATCATTAGCTACTCCTCACCTTGGGTATCCCTTAGAAGTCAACCAATAAGACAACAGGTCAATATTTTACCTCATTTCTGTTGGAATGAAAACCGAATGTCTTCGTTTTCTATACTTGACATTTACCAGGTAAAAATTCCCTCTGCCCTGCCCCCCTCTGATTGATTCAAGAATTCCAAAGCAATCTTAAGTTGTTCTGGCGAGTCAATATCTGAGTTTTTATAATTTGATTATAATTCTAAAAATCATAAACATCCTTTTACTTTGGATGCCGGTTTAGGTTAAGAAAATATTTATGTAATCAGCAATGAGCACCGAGAATACAAGAAGTCATTAATTATGTGAAGGATTGCAGAAGGGTCAGATTTGGAGCTTAAGCAAAAGTATTTGCCTGTAACTTTTCACCAAATGAGCACATTAAAGTCAGAGAAAGAACAATGCTTTCACCATAATTCATAGTTTTCTGAAAGCTAAATGACCTTTTTAAAAGATTCTTGGCCTCAAGATGTGATAAAAATGGAAGGGATATGAATACCTACAATGTGGTAATGAATTGTAAATGGCTTAGTAATCCACTTCCAGTGCTCACAGATCCTGTCCCAAAAGCATCTATTCCTATACATAAACCATCCAACAATAGCTCCTTCTACTGGTATCTGAATTCCATATCAAATTGAAAAATTATTCTGGTTATTAACAAAAAGCCTTTCCTAGAATGATCTTGGTACATTTCTTTGCTGTTTACTGTAGCTAATTTAAAATTCATTCTAATATTTCAAACAGTATGTTATAGATCAAAATAAATACATTATATTAGTCAGGTTGCTCCATTAACTTCACATTTTAAGAAAAAATATCGAACACTGCAGTCTTTTTCCTCTTTCCCATCAGGAGTGTCTGAAGCTCTCACACTGTGTTCAAAATGAGGAATCCACACCCTTCCAGCTCATAAGATATGTTGTGTATCACTTGGAGCCCCACTCCACAACAGACAGATTCAGGGGATCAAATCCATACTGGTGGAAGGGTGGAACTCAGCAGTGTTCTTTCTACTGCTTGAACTTCAAGCCTCCCCAAAAAAAAAAAAAAAAAAAAAAAAAAAGGTGAATAGTACCATAGCAAGGGGACTTTAAGCAGGGGACCTGGGTTTTCACTCAGGGGCTTTTAAGTTCTTCATCCCTGTCTCTCTCCAGTTATTGCAATCATTAAGTGAAATTACCTTGGGATGTTTTCACACATAGCCCAATTAGATCTGGATCTCAGGAGGCCAGGCCTGGGTAACAACATTATATAAAGCTCCCCTGGTGATTCAGTGTTGGGGACCAGTGAGTTGAAGTATCTCTCTTGTTATTCTTTCTTGTAGAAGTTTGATTTACAAATACACGGTCATGGCACATTGTACGGTTGGCTGGGAAGCTCTTTTTATGTCACGGAGACACAGTAAATGCTCTCCAAGAACAAGAGCTGAATCTGTGATGAGAATCCTGGGAATCCACATGTAAGTGGGCAACAATGCCCTGCTAAGACACCTGTGGCCCAGACAATTTTTGGTCTAATAGGGGCAGTTTTGTAATTATGGACAAGATAGATTAGACAGCAAGGAGCTATCTGATTAAACAATGACTGTATAGCAACAATTGAAGCAAGGACAGGAAAAACAGGGCTCCGCTAATGCATTCATCATACACCCTACTTCCTTTCAAGGTGGCATCTACAAACAGATCAGACTGCTTTTGAACTAAGCAAACCTCATAGTGCTTGACCAACTAAGGAGCTGGGACAGGGAGGAGGAGAAGTGATAAACCCAATAAAGATACTGGATTTCCTCTAATGTAGCACTTTTTAAACTCATTGCATAACTTATTATTATATATTACTAATCTGTGAATTACTATGTATGCAGTCATTATGTATACAATCTCAAAAAAGGTGATTGAAAACCTTGACTCTGGACACTTCTATCCCTAAATGATACAAAGAACATCTCTGTAGATCTTCTTCCATTTAGCAAAACATATTGTTGGGCCTTTGGTTTATAAAAAGAAAAGCCCCAAAGCATCACCTGGATGATAAATGGGTGAGACTAAAAGAAAAAACGTTGTTTACATTGTGTTCCACCTTATAACTGCATTATGATTTATTTATCCATTCCTTAACAAGGGATATTTCTGCTGTTTCTAATTCTTTGCTATTAAATATAAAGTACATATATATATTAGTATTTCTGTAGACTAAATCCCAGCAAGTGAGATTTCAGTGTTATAGGACAAATCTTCTTAACATCAACAGGCATGTAAATCATCTTGCTAAAATACAGATTCTGATTTAATACATCCAGAATGTGGCCTGAGAGTCTGCATTTCTACCACATTCTCAGGATACCAACACTGCTAAGTTCATAGGATATCTACTTTCTTTAATTTTGATAGTTACTAAAATGAGGATGAGCGGTAAATCTTAAAAGTGAAAAGTAGAAGAGTGAAGAACAGATTTTTTTACTCCATACACTTACGTCTTATTGCAATTTCAGTGCACATATTACTTTAGCAATTAAAAAAATGGAAATTTGAGGGACGCCTGGGTGGCTCAGTCGGTTACGTGCCTGCCTTTGGCTCAGGTCATGATCCCAGGGTCCTGGTATTCAGCCCTACATAGGGCTTGCTGCTCAGCGAGGAGTCCGCTTCTTTTCTCTCCCTCTGCCCCTCCCTCCGCATGCACATGCACGCGCGTGCGCTCTCTCTCTCTCTCTCTCTCTCTCTCTGTCTCAAAAAAAAATAAATAAAATCTTTTAAAATAGGAAATTTGACACAAGCAATCAGATAGTTTTAATAAATTAGCAAGTAATAACCAGGTAGGTCTCTCCCATTCTCTCCAATACAAATTAGTTTTCCAACATTACTGTAAAATTTCTAGAGATTCTTCTTTTTCTGTGTTCCTGACTCTACTTTCAACTGACCTCTTTCAGGTATTTTTCCAATCACCTGTCTAGTGGCCCCACAGCTTCCACCTCTTTGTAAAATGCAATTATCTCAAAAGGTCATGGGTTTTTGGGAAGGTGAATAATGGAATTTCCTACTCAAGACAATGCCACTACTTATAGGACATCTGAGAGACAGGTATGCCATGAAGTAACCCCAGGATGGCCAACTCCATTTTTCTGTAAAACCCTTTCGTGACCTAGCCTGCAGAAAGTAGGTCCAAGCAAATTCCAGATGTTAAATTCATCTTAGGTAACTGACTAATCTTTATTCCATGTTAACTTTTTTTTTTTTGATAAATCTTTTTCTATGAGTTTTTTTGTTGTAGGTTTCAGAAACTGGAGAAGTTTCAAATAGTTGGGAAAAGTCTCACTCAATGGTAGGTAAAAGTAGCATCTGGTTTTTAGAAAGAAAAATCTACAAGAAATGTAAGAACCTAATTAGGGATTTGAAATCATTTTGATATTATAGAAAATCCAAGCTTACTTTAATGATCATACCAACTTAAAAATATAGGGGTTGGCAACTAATTTGATGATCTAATTAAATGCACTGACTGGTGTTAGACGATCTAGAGAGAGTAATTCCAACTAGTTTTTCATTTAGGTTCATCATAGTGTTTCTGAAAACTTGGAAACCTGCCACTCAAAATCATCTTTGCCTGCTTATTCATCAGTCAGTCCAAGTGCTCCTCCAGTCCCTAGCAAGCAAAAAGGGAGATGAAGTTGTCTATGACTGAACCCTCAGCAATGTAAAGTCTAAGATTAACTGTTTTATTTCAAGACAGGTTGGCATTTTATTGGTTGAAACTTAGAAGACCCCAAGGAGGGTCAACATTTATAAACTATAAACTAGAACATAGGGATTTATTGGAACCATAGATCACACTTTAGATCTTTTGCAAAGACAACACCCTAGCATTTCTTTGGGCTGAGAATTGGGATCATTTCCCAGGTTATAAAGACACACTTATTGAAGCAAAAGCAAGGTAGATTTGTCATTATAAGCAGAGAAGATGGCAAATGCTAAAGGAGAGGTGTGTGTGTGTGTGTGTGTGTGTGTGTGTGTGTGTGTGTGTGTTATAAGCATTTGAAATGTCTTGCAAATGTTGTAAACCTAAAGTAATCAGAGCTGAGTTTACCCATTGTTTCTCCTCAGGCTTTCTAAATAATGTTGTGTAATAGGCTGATATCTGAACCCAGAGAAGGGTAATAGCATCAGTCAGTAAGGTGCCATTACGATGCATATCAACAGTAGATTGAGACTGACTTTTGATTCAATGAGACAATCTTAAGTATTCATATACCATGTGCTACCCCTTTTTATTCTTATTTCTACCTTCTCATCACTCTGACAATGTGATCACGGTTGAACAATTATTCCATAGAAGAATTATAAACAGCAACCTTTCCAGATTCACTGGGAGACTCTGAAATTGGAAATTGGGTTTCAACCAAAGATGTTGTATGCTGGAGTAGCTGCAATAAACTGAAACCATTAGGGCTATTTGCAAACTAAGTGGATGTGTCTTTGTTAAAATTTGATGTTTATTTTTAATATGGTTGCCTGCCTTTCTCTATCTGAACAGCTCATTACACCTTAAATATAAACCACATGCGCACTAGAGCATTTATGTAATTTTCTGGGGCAAAGAATTTAGGCTGTGATCCAACACTAAAATATATTACTTTAATATTTATTTGCATCTGTTTGGTATTGTCATGATCCATACAAGACCGAATTATTTTACTTTCCTTTAAAAAAAATAAAAGGGAAGAAAACTCTCTGTTTATAGACTACTAGTCAAGTGGATTTGAAAAGCTTCATTTAAGATTCAGTTCCTCTCTGCAGATATTAGTATCATAAGCATTGATGAAGAATAATGTAATGAATGATGAGTTTTGAACAATACTATGGCTGATTTGGTAAAGCTATGTTTTTGGCTTAAACAATAGGATGTTTGATCAAATCAACCACAGGGAAGGAAATGGTATTGCAAAAGATGAGTTTCTAATTGAGATAGACAATAAACTGTGTATCAGAAACAGCTGCAGGGAAATGGATCCCATTGCATTTTTACATGTTAATATGTTGAATTTCCACATTAGACAGTCACAATTTTGAGTTCTAGCACATCCAGGTGCCTTTACATCTGTGCAGTATATTTAGAAAGGAAGAAAAATCAAATGGAAAATATGTTATATTCATAACCTTCCCTTTTTTGGCTTTTCCTTATTAATTTCATTATCATTATAAGCTATGAAGATGAGAACAGATCCTTTGGCAATGACATTACTACAAGTTCAGATGTCATGGTCCTCTCCCTTTTCCATGCAAAAGGACATGCACACTGATTCAATGGAAGATATCTACATTTAACTTTAGGTCGTATGTTAAAAGAAGTCAGGCAAAGGGGTGCCTGAGTGGCTTAGTCGGTTAAGCATCTGCCTTTGGCTCAGGTCGTGATTTCTGTCTGGGTCCTGGGATCCAGCCCTATGTCAGGCTCCCTGCTTGGCAGGGAGTCTGCCTCTCTTCCTTCCTCTGCCCCTCTTGTGTGCTCATGTTCTGCTGTCTCTCTGTCTCAAAAAATAAATAAATAAAATCTTTAAAAAAAAAAAAGTCAGGCAACATGCATTATTTCTTTGCAGAAGGTACTTGTATTAAGCAAGGTAATGCTGGGTAACAAATTGACCCCAAATCTCAGTGACTCCATACTGTAAAGGTGTCTATATTGCTGATATGAATGTCTGTGTTCCCCCAAAATCTATTCAATGAGGCCCTAACCCCCAGTGTGACATGTGGTTCTGAGGAGGTAATTAGGTCATGAAGGTGGAGTTCCTATCAATAAGATCACTGCCCTTATAAGAAGAGACACAAGAAAGATGATCTCTCTCAACCAAGTGAGGTTGCGAACACTCACCAGACACCAGATCTGCCAGTATCTGGACCTTGAATTTCCAGGCTTCAGAACTGTGAGAAATAATTTTTCATTGTTGTTAAAGCCCCCAGTCCATGGTATTTGTTATAGCAGCCCAAACTAAGACAATTGCTCATACTACTCATTTAGCATAGGTTGGCAGGAGGCTTTGTTCCATATTTACCAAGGGCTCTGGTTTGGTGACACTCACCATCTTATAATGTCACCATGTCAACATATGATGTTCAGGGTTGTCACATCAAGGGGAGAGAGCACAGAGAAACCACCTTAGTCCCTTAAATCTGCAGTGACAAGGATTGCTTTCACTCACAGGACATTGGCCAGCACTGATCATATGACCCCATACCAACTACAACAGAAGCTAGGAAGTGGAGGGGAGCAAATGAATATTTAATGGAATGTATTGTCACTATCATAGTGCTTTCTTTCATCTGTGATCAGAGGGCTAAAAAGCCCAAATCAATTATTATTTTCAACAGGATATATTGTGTTGGGAGCCAATGTCATCTCTTTACACATTACCAAATATTGTGTATCTATTAAATCCAGTTTTTAATTTGCTATGGAACCATTGCAATTTATGAGAAATCCTAATGTAAATTTATATATCATTCACAAAAATATAATTATTTTTCTACTGGATAACTCTCCTGGATTTTTGTGGTTTATTTCTTTTTTCAAATTCCTTTTAGATGCATATCCAGTGAGCCTCTTGGTGCAGAAAGAGACAAATCATAAAATTAGTGAAAGCATCGACAATTTCTGTGAATGGCCTCCAAGGCACAGAACTTATTATGAGCCACCTTCATAACATGAAATAATGCATGCATTGATATCAACTCCCACTTTGGAAATAACTAATTAAACTCATTCTCTTTATACAGAGCAGAAAATAAGTTTTAAGCCAGCATTTATCAGTGGGCTTGGTGGGAATGGATCAACAAATCCCAAAGGCAAGTGTGCTGCACATTGATCTCAGGAAAGACCTGAGCTCCAGCAAAAACTTGAGAAATTTAAGCCGAAATAAGGTGAAGAGAAAAAGCTTGTGACTGTCTGTACCCATGGAAAGAACATGGGAAATAGACCAGTATAAATAAAAGTATTAGCTTCTGTTCAAAAATGTTCTTTAAATAGAAAAAAATGAAACATAGATTAATGGGGGAGCTTATATTAAAACAGAAAGAGTAAAGAGAGGAGAGGAGATGTTGACTCATAGGTCAGAGATACAAATGTCACAGCTTAAAATATGAACGTCCACACTCATCTACACAGGAAAGAACAGTTTAGAATAAGAATTCTGTTCACATATCACTTCTTTAGGCAAATGACTCGTTGTTTTAAGGGAAAGGATTTTCTTGCCTTCAAAAATGTTTTAGTGCCATAGAGAAAATGTAAACTGTGTTTAAATTTCCATAACCTCTACATTTTATGGCAGGGACCCAGATCCTATTAACAGTTTTCTGTTTCAACACCTGTTATCAAATCATAACATTTTAGCTAAACTGGCAAATGAGACTCTCTCACAATGTGAGTGTAAATGAACCCTTATTTAGAATCATTTCACTAATTATTTTTCCATACTGTGGACATTAATCGCTGCTTAGTCTTCTGACATGACCTAAACACACACATCAGATCTTTATGCAGTATGTTAAAGTAAGATGTGTATATTTCTATCTCTGCCACTGGAACTTAAGTTTTTTGAGGACAAAGTCAACCTTATTCTTCTCTAAATTAGCTCAGCATGTATTACTGCACCTTGAATAAAGATTGCCCTCAATAAATGCTTATCAGGTGCATTGTACACATAGTCCAAAAGTGAATAAGGATTTGTTTGATTGATGTACCATGGCTGAGTTTCGGTTCAGAATCTCTTGGTGACAGAGGACTTTCTGCCCATCTTTGGTAAGAAAAAAAAAATGCCTCAAGCCAAAGATCATTAAGCAAATTTCTGAATTTTGTTGGGAACCGTTCCTTAGATATTTCTCCGTAAAATGGGGATATAATGCCTATCTTTTCAGATTAACACGATCATTAAATGTTATTTTAAAAATTTATAGGTCAGTGCCTGATTTTCTATGGGTTCTCTATAAAGAAAGATAATGTCTAATTAGAGAATATGTTTTCCTTACCAAAAGATATAAAAGTCACAAAGCCTTAGGGGAAATGGCCATAAAATATCCCCAAAGAGAAATAATCACTAAAAAAGCATTAAAGTTCAGGACTCTAAATTTCAACAATTCTAAACTACCTAAACAAAATTAAGAAAAGATAAAAGCCAACCATACCACCTGCTAAGAAATTTAAATGGAAATGAAAAAAAGAGAGAGAGAGAGAGAGAATTTATATGGAAATGGGGAGACCACTTAGGAGGCTTTCCAATAATCAAAAACAGAGCTGATGGTCACATGGACCACAGGGATCACAGTGCACTGGTGACAGGTGAATAGACTCAAGATATCCTGGAAGGTAGACCCAAGAGTATATCCCAATGACTGGAATGTGGGCTGTAAGAGGAAGTAGGGAGGTGAGGCATTTGACTTAATGAAGCTTCCATTCACTCAGTTGGAAAGACTCTAAGGGAAGTAGGTTCACAGAGTAAATCAGGAACTTAGTTGGAATATGTTAAATGTAAGAGTTGAAATGCCTAGTAGAGTTGTTCTTCCAAGCAGAGATGTTCACTAGGCAAAATCACCAGGGTACATTTTACAAAATTAGCATTTTAACCATTGTAACCCCAAAAGAGAACCTAATTTTTTTAGGTGAAGAAACATTCAGTGAAATAAAACAATTTTATTCCCAGTTACTTGGGAATCAGAAAACTAGACCTTGATCTCCTCAGAAGTTGTGAATTTCACCATGTAATTCCCACTCCTTAATAATAATAATAATAACAAAAACAACAACAAAACAAAACAAAAAATACCCTGGGCCTCCATTTTCCCATCTGCAGTTCTGTGAAATAGGTCCTTCGAGATTCCATTCTAGAGCTGTGCTGCCCAAAACATCTCTTGAACACTTGAAATGTGGCTAGCACAACAGAAGGATATACTGAATTTCTTAATATTTTTAAATTTTAATTAATTTAAGTTTATAGTCACCTGAGGCCATACCAGATGGCACAGATACAGAACATTTCCATCGATGCAGAAATTTCTATTGAACAGTGTTGTTCTAGAGACCATGTGTTCAGAATGTGGGGAAAAGCTCTTACCTCCTGGGCAGCTGCTCGCTATGCTTTTTAAGGAAATGGTATAGCCAACTTAAATTGAATATATATGTTCTGTTACAGATACTTAAAAAAAAAAAAAGACTGACAGTTTAATTAAGACAAACAAAGCGAAAACATTTATATGTGGTGACTACTTGAATAAGACAAGAGACTGTAACGTGAATGGGCTTCTGAAAGTCATTAACACCACAAGGACAAAAGGCACTGCTTTCTACAAAAACTATGATGTGAAATTCAGGAAAACAATATTACTAAATGTGATTTAGTTTAAAAAAAAGAACAAGAAAGTGAAAGCAGGCCCCAGAGAAAAACAAATGTTTTATACAATATTTTTCTACGTTACATCGTGTAATGCTCATACCATTAACATCAACATAGTTATATTATCTTTTGGCTTCTAGGTGAAATTTTAGAAAATACCTGGCAAGAAAATAGTTTTGAAAGTGTTTTCTTTTAAGTTTTTTAGTACAATTTGGTCATTTTGATAGTTGTCACTCCATTAAGTAAGTACTTTAGTGTACATGTATCAACAAAATGCAACAAGAAGCACAAACGTTTAGAAAACCACAATTGAAGAATAAATCATATATTTGACCTCATGGAAAACATGTAAATACATATATGTATCTGCATCTGATATACATATATATGTGAATCCCTATAAACCCTTCTCCAGTCACATTTCTCTCCCTCCTTCCCAAGAAGTAACCACCATCTTGACTTGGTGTTTATCATTTCCAGTCATGCTTTTAACTTTTACTATATATGTATCTATAAACAAAGACAGAATTCTTCAAGTGGGCCAAAGCCCATAATGTGCTCCTTGGATGACTAGATCCTTAACTGGGAGAGAGTTTACATGCCTATAAAACATGGATGTTTCCCAAAACCAGATGACTTCGAGACATGTTTCCAAGTAGCCTACTGAGCCAGGGATTGTAAAGTCTGTCTCTGGAGGAAACAGCAAACGTGTATTTATTTAAACTCACATATGAAGATAATTCTGAGGTTAGGGCAGAGGAATGGAAGGACACAGTTTCAAGCAAGGAATACCATGGCTTTCTTCACAAGAAAAACAAATCAAAGAACTGAGGAAATCATCCAACCACTTAAAGATTGTCTAGAGGTGAACCTGTAACATGGCTCAGTCCTTTCTTTGAACACCCAGACCCTCTAAGAAGGACTAAATTCTCCCTTTTCCACTCCACTCCCTCCTCCCCTCTTGGATTCAATCTTAGCCAACTCAAGTGCTCAGGGCCCCTTGGTTCTCTTCCCCATCTCTGAAAAGCTCCAATAAATTATTCATCTATTCTGTCAGGTTCCCCAGAAGCAGATGCTGAGATAAAGATGTCAGTGCAAGTGTCCTATTAAGGAAGTACTCCCGGGAAAAACCACTAAAGGTGTAGGGAAAGCAGGACAGGAACAAGGAAGAAGTCTGATTCCATGGACAAATTTTGGAGAGTAAGTTACTCCTTAGAATCATCCTGATCCTTTTTGAAACTGGGAGTTGGCCTTTCAAATTCCCACCCCTGGCTGTGATTGGCAGAGGCCCACCAGGGAGAAGGACGGGAGTAGGAGCTCAAGTTCAGGCAGTTCTAGCTCTCTGGACACCCACGGGGGCAACACGGCTCCCAAAGGTTCTGGTCCAGGTCATTGGAAGTGAAGACACATCACAGCCAGGGGAGGGAAGAATAGAAAGGGTAAAAGTGACCTGGGGAGGTGAGGGCAGAGCACTGGCAATGTCCATCACATAGTACCTGGTAGAGTTGATAGATCATTGCATTTATTAGTGATCAAATCCTTGAGCTCATGGGTGAATTTAGAATTTCAGAAATCAGCATTTTAAGTTGAAAGATCTTTTAACATCCGTACTTCCAAAAAGCCCCCCAAATTAAACTATCAAAAAAGACTTTAAACAGCTAGTGAATATGTCCAACTTTGACTGAAAACCCACTGTGAGCTAGGTAGCTTAAGTAAAAACACTTTTTTTACTCTTTTTTACATATAACTGAATGTGGTTTCATTTTATTTCTCAAGCCAGTATTTGTCCAATTATATCCTGAACTAAATTTGGTGTTAGACTTGACTTTGTACTTGGGGTCATTTCCCATGATGGAACAGTAAACTTACAGTCCCATTCCCCTGCCTCAGTGGATACTCTCATGCCAAGAGGGCAGCTCAAATCAAGCTTGCTTTAATATTCTTCACATGTTACAATAAACTCGGCTTTCCTGTGGCATCAGGAGCCCAGTGACCAAGTAATATGCAAATTTAATCTGGATAAAGAATAACCCCTCCCCTCATTGGCAAGGAAAACCAATGTTCTAGGGAAAGAACCTCAGATAATAAAAATGAATTGGTAGAATGAGGTCCTCACGCACTTACCATCCATGGGGATGTGTGGGCTGGCAGCCTTGGGCAATTGCAAAATAGGGTGAGCCCAAGTGGGAGGGCCACAGCAAGAAAGCTGCAACCAAACCATTCTGGGAATTGCTTGTGTAAATTCACAAACTAGATTACCACTGAGTGGGCACTTTCAACATACATAAGTCAATTGGCATGCTGTGACCGAGTGCCATCTTATGGAAGTGGTATATGTCTACCCCATAAGAAGTATTTTGTCACAGACCCGATAAATACTTCATGGTATGCCAGGGGAAAAAAAAAAAAGTCCCTCCAGGGGCTTGGAGCAAAGGTACTTCTTAATCATAATTCTGTCTATAGTGAGCCCCAAATATGCTCAGCATGGTTGTAGCATTGTGTCCTGACCTGAACTAGAAAGAGGTTAGAGGCAAGTGTTTTACGTAGTGTAAATAATAACTGCAGCTGGGTGGAGGGGAGAAAATAGGTTGAAAAACAAGTTTACCATCTTCAGTTCATTGCCCTGTTCTTTATTCTACATTCTCTGAAATATATTTAGTTTTTATTGTTTTTAATTTTTAATTGAGTCTTCTCAAACTTTTAAAGTGTACAGAAAATTAAATAACAGATAGCTAGGTACTCACCATCATTATTAAATCAGTGTCTCTGTTCCTTGTTTATGATGTAATTTATTAGAACTATTGGTTAATGTAATCTAATTTTTAATAGTTATGTTTTTTTGAATGTTAAGAAAGCCTTGCCTATCGCAATAATATAAAAAGACTTTTCTGTAATTCCTTCTAAATGTTTAACAGTTTTTCTTCTCACATTTTGGTGTTTAATCCATCTGGGATTTACTTCTGTACGTTAGAAAGGGATCTAACTTTATTTTTTCAATATGGGTGGCATCTTTTTTTTTTTTATTTTTGAGTGTAGCCTATCCTTCCTCCACTGATTTTTCATGCCACTTGTGTCATATACCTTATCCTATGTATGAATAAATCTGTTACTGGGTACTCTTCTTCTGCCCCTAATCTGTTTGTCTATTTCTGTGTCATTGCCACACTTTTTATATTTCTAAGCTTCAATGTAAGCTTTGTGTCAGTTAAGTCAAATTCTTTCCCTCTCTTCTTCTTAAGGTTCTGATGGTTATTTTGGCTCCTTGCTCTTCCAAAGAAAGCTTTTATGAATTTGTGAAGTTCTATCCTGAATTAGGTTGGGGTTTCATTGTTATTAGATTAACGTGGAAGAGAATTGCTCTCTTTATAGTATTGATTCTAACTCTAAAGAAATAAGTTATATATTTTTCCATTTGTTCAAGTATTCTTTTATGTTTTTCAAATATAAAACTTCAGGTTTCTAATTTTCTCCATTTTTTCTTAGATTTATTCATAGGCACTATTTTGTTGTTACTGTTTTTAGTGTTGCCTTCTTTTTAACTTACATTTTCTACTTATTTGTTGTTGATACACATAGAGTACCATTATTTTTTGTATATTGATCATGTATCCAGCAACCTTATTGAACTCTTTCATCAGCTCTACTCATTTGTAGAATGTTCTTGATATCCTATACAAATAATAATATTAAAAGTGAAGCACAGTAACTCTGTTTCTTCCTTTCCAAAATTTATCTATTTTACTTTTCTTATCACACTGCTTAGAACCTATCAATCAATGTAGATTAGAAATAATTATTGTGAGCATATTTTTCTTGACTTTAATAGGATACTAGTACCAATTCACCATTAACAACTGTATTTGCTATAGATATTTGGTAGATGCCCTTAACAAAGAAGTTTCATTCTTACTCATAATTTACTAAGACCATTTTCTAATAAATTCAGGTTAGATTTTATCAAATGCTCTTTTAAATTCATATATTGGAATGATCATAAATTTTTCTTCTTTAAAGTGTTATTGTGTATTGTGTATTATATTGTTATTGTGTACTGTAATGACAGACCTTGTTGAAATCAAAACGTTGTATTCATTGGATAAAATCTTCTTTATTGTGATGGTTAATTTTTGACATACACTGACAATTCACCAGATTTTATTTATTATTTTTGTATCTATATTCTACTCTAGATTTTTTTCTTGTATTGTTCTGGACTGGTTTTGTAAATAAGGTAAAATGGCTTCTTAAATAAGTTGGGAAGTTTTCTCTCCGTTTTCTGAAAGGGTTTGTGCAATTACTGCTTTTCTTCACATTTTGGTAAAAAAATTACTTGAAAACCATCTAGGCCTAATGGGGTTGGCTCTAGAACTTTTACTACCAATTTGATTTTCACATTTTCTGATTTCTAATTTTGTTTGTCATTCACAAATTACTTAGAAGTGTGTGATTTTTCTTTTATTTCCAAATACATAGGAAAGAGGATTGATTTTCTATCTCTTTCTTTAATACTATTTTTGTTCCATGTGATCAGAGTAAATGGTCTATGAAATGATTTTTTTATATTTATGATTTGGTATGTGATCAATTTTCATAAAAGTTCTATATGTGTTTCTGAAGAATGTACATCCTTAAACACAGAATGCCAAATTCCATATATATTGCCCATTATACCAAGCCTGTTAATTGCATTGTTTAAAATTTCTCTATTTTTCCTAAATGGTACTAGCTAAACATATCAGTCCTTAATTTTTTAAAAATGTATTAAAATCATGTGTACTGAAGTATTTGTCACATTCTACTTGTAATTCTGCTGACTTTCAGCCTATATAGCAACCTCAAGCATCTAAATTGGCTCATACACATAAAATTTATTATTGCTGACAATTACATAAATATTTCCCTTTCTTCTCATGAGCTCAACTACATATTTTTAACATTTTAAAATATTTTACCTAACTTTTCTAAGTGGTTGTACTAAATGGTTTTTCAAGATTTTTTGTTTGAATTTGCCATACTGCCAGAAGCAGAATGTAATTGGGAAGATGGAAGAAGGAAGGATGGGAGGAAGGAAGGAAAGAAGGAAAGAAGGAAGGATGAAAAAAAGACATCCTGAAAGATGATAGGTTTCTCTATATTGCTCTGGATTCTCCTTTGTCTAGGTACTTTAGAAATTCCAGTGTCAGTCTATAGTGGGAAAAATGTATTTGAGAGTAGGGAGACTCCCCCTGCCATATACATCACTTCTCCCCCTCTATTGGAATAAGGAGCTATCCTCACCTAGGACTGGTGGAGAAACAATTTCTACTGTACAATAAGAATAACTAGACTACAGGCAAAGTGTTTTTATGTAGTACATGTTAGGGACCTTTTCCTATGCCTACTAACTTAATTAGTTCATATTTGAAGCTTTCAAAGAAAGAACACTCTTAGGAGGCTTCTGCTGGGTTTTTCTTTTCATGTGTGCTAATTATTACACCTACAATCACATAATCAACCTCTTGGGTTGCAAGGAAAAACAAGGGTGTGAGTGGTTAATTGCAAAGGCAAGTGGCCCATTGCTTGTGCAATCAGCAGACCTCCAGCGTATTAAATTTGGTGCCCAGTCATAGCATAAATATTACAAGTGGCACAGGCTGTCCTTTTAAAACTGACTTCATATGTTCACTTGCAATTTTCTCAAACTCTTCAACCCTCTGCAACACTCTTAAAAAGCACAAACAAAAACAGAAAGAGAAAGACTACTCTCATTGGCAAAGTTAATGATTTCATTCCTTCCACTTTCCAAGTTGTTCCTACTGGGTCCTCCAAACCAGAAGCTTTAAAATGAAAATGAACTGGTAATAGATAAAGTTTGTATCTAGTTGTAATATTTTAATGCTATCATGCAATTCAATTACATCTTTCAGGCAAGTAAGAGCTGTTTTCAGTGTCGTTTGCTAAATTTATCACACCAAATCTAAAATGGAAAACAGTAGTTAGCTGTAAGCACTGAGCTAATGGTATTCCTTCTACTCTGAATCTAATGAGGCTCAAACCCTCACAATGGGAAATAATTCAACAACAATATTTATTTAGATGATGAGTCTGGTTCTCTGACCCATATGGTGATGTACAGCAATGTTGTAAAGTAGATCTCTTCCAGATGGACATTAAAGCCCCAGCCCCATTCAGTCCAACAGTGGAACTGACAAATTGAAAGGGCAAGTCTGGTTTATTTTTAAACTGACCTCAGTAGTACTTAGGTTAGTTAAATCAGTTTTGACCGCCTCTAAAAGAACCATTAGAAGATGCCTCTAGGAAATAATTTTCAAAAAGACAACATACCATGACAGTGTTTAATTTGGTTCCAAAAATTAGTGTGATTAGCCAGAACATTTGCATACAAGCCTGGCTTCTCCTGCATGACTTTGAGAAAGAACTAAGCTTCATGAAGCCTCAGTTTCTCCATCTGCAAAATGGAAATAGTAATCCCTAACGTTATTCCCCAGAAAGGGTGAATGAATGCTTTTTAATTCTCAAGTGCAAAAAAGAATAAGTTATTATTTTTGTTATTTATGGAGATTATTTAACACTGAATCAAATCATGGATTGTTGAGACCTTGCCTCAGTTAGATCTGTGACTGCAAGTTTATGATGAACTTTTGGCCTATGACTTGCCTTGACTCTTTGGTTAATGACTCTGACAGCCGCATGTGAAGGGTCCTCTTTTGAGTGGTATGTGGGTGTGTTTTCCTCCTATTTTCTGCAGATGTTTCAACTGAGTGTCAAAGTCAGGCCTCTTGGCGCCAGTCATGTGGGAATGAGCTGTCATTTTACATGACCCAAGATCTAATCCACCCCCCCCCTTCCTTTTCCTACCCAACTTCAATCTCCAGGTAAAGTTCAGAGTTTCATTTAGAGTGAAGTGGCTTGCCCAAGGGCAAGAAGGTATTAAATAGCCCACGAAGGATCCCACTCATCAATCCTGTCTTATTGTGGGGCCAATATTTTCTTTGAGCTGGAAGGCACCTTTAATTTCATATCATCTCTAGCAGTTTCATGAGATCAAATTCATCAAACATATCCCAAATGATTAGGGCTGACAGTTCAAATGTTACTTTTAAGAATCAGTGTCCTAAGTAACTTCATTTTAAGATAAAATTGCAATTTATTTATTCAATTTTCTGTCCTTTTCATTTTACTACCACACACATAAAGCCTATAAGCCCTAGTATTAGAAACAAAAATCCCTTAATAAACTAAGTAAGAGACCAAGGAATTAATGGCTTTTAAGGGACGTTTTCAAACTGGTCACATAAAGAGATTAACTCCAAAGAGGTAAGCCATTGGTATTGCAGGCTCGGGTATCATAAGAGGAAGGATCATCCTACTATCCCTGGAATCACACCAGGTAGGACAGGGAGCCTCTATTTACTGTGCCACCAGGAACTGTGCCCAAGATAAATCCACCAGCATGCCAAGTGCTCCTTCTCTAGCGGACAGGGCTAGTGAAAATGCATGTCTCATGTTGAGACAGCCTTTGGAAAATCACATGCAATGGTACAGAAACAATATGATGAATTCATTTTCATATTCTCACCTTTATATTCTACTTTTTGCCCATAAACACTAGCTTATAAACATCCCAGTGTGATATAAGTCTGTTTTTGTAGGTTTTATAAGGTAATCTACTAAATCAGTGATCCCGTCCCAGCTCCCTGCAAAAATTCATGCTCTGATAAATTCAAAAGAGTTTACAGCTGTTAATCCTGTGGCTTTGTTTGCCCTTTGATATTTCTGTAGTGATTCTCCTTCCACTAATGGGAAAATTACCCATTTTATTGTGCTTACTGCCATATGATCAATTTACAGAATCAGTTTCTAACCAAGTACATTGCATTTTAGTTATTTCCTCCAAAGCTCGCCTACTTTCAACATAATAGGATGGTACATAAAGACAGAATAACTTTTTCTTTTCTTTTTTTTTTTTTACTTACTATGTCACAAAGCAAAAAATAGACTAGAAGTAAAGAGACATTTACCTTATTGCCTTATGTAGGAGGATACCTGAAGTTAATGTTTGATGTTTTGAGGAAGGTAGAGACCAAATGACATATGCCATGTCCCCCAAAACCCAGCATGCTCAGTGAGCACTGAACACAGGTACAAGATCAATTATATGGAGACTAGAAAATGCAGGGCAGAAGAGGTGGTTCCTCTTCTCTGGGAGGGACCAGTTGAGAGGGCGTATAGTTAAGCTGAAGTTCAACACAAACCCACACGAGTGAACAAGGGATTCTCTCTGAAGGTTAACAGAGAAGAGCATGTTCTCAGTAGTTGTGGGTGGAGGCATCTAGCATGGTCAGATGAAAACCTGGTCATCAGCGAAGTCCAAGCAGAGGGCTGCTAGGGATTTCCAGAGACCAAATCCAGGGCAAACAGGAAACAAATGAGAGAAGATTGGGCTTCCCAGTTTATGATCTGGGGGTTTTAGAGGAGATGACAGAAAAGAGCCCCATCAACAACAGTACGATTTATGTTGTCCAGAGGGGATGAGAGAGATGGTTATTCTGGGGAGCCAGGTAAATCAGGATGTGGTTTAAGGATGGCTCCTTGAGCTAAATGGGAAAGAAAACTGACTGAAAGTTTTCTAAAAATTCTCTTTGAAATATCTCTCTTACTTTCTCCCAAATCTCTTTTTTTTTTCCAGCAGCTCTCTTCCAGAACTCGTGCAGCTCCTCCTCTGTTGTCTTCCTTTCTCCATCTGCTTCCTCTGTTCTCCTTCTCTTCCCCACAAACTCCTAGTGCATCTCCATTCTTTATCTAGAAGACAGCTTATCCCAGTTAACTCTTACCTTACTCCATTTGCAATCTCATAAAACAAATGCTTTCGTAACTTTGAACTTTTCTCAATAAAATGAAATACAAACTAGTTAGCCAAAACGTATTGTCTCTCAATTACACTTTCAGGAACATCAATTTATTCACCTTTGGTACAACTTTTTAAAACCTTTCTTTCATTTATTTATTCACCCACTCACTCGCTCTCTCAATAATTCATTTGATGACTATTAAGGTTTTATTTTCAGAGGAACTGTGTTGGATGCTGAAAAAAAAATGACCAAGACACAGACCCCATCTTCAAAAGGTCACAGTCCTTTGGGGAAGACAGACATCTAAATAAATCCCAGCTGAGTGTAATGTAAATATGCACAGATTCATATGGAAGCATAGAAGAAAAAGCAATGATTTAACTGAACAGACAGAGGAGGTTTCAAAGCAAAAAGTATATTTGAGATGGTTGTTGGGGGATGAGTAAAATAAAGACAAAAATAATGCCAAGTTACAATTATTAAGCTCAGAGGTACCAGGAATTATACTAAGCCCTTTCCATGGATCATTTTATTTAATTCTTACAATAGCCCCAATGTGGTAGATGTTTTTATTGTCTTCAACCAACAGATGACAGAACTGGCTCAGAAAGGTGATTAACCTTCCCCAAAGGGATGTCAGATAGGGAGAAATGTTCATATAGGGCACTGTGTGTGAAAAAAATCAAAGTATTAAGGAAATGATGAGTAGTTTGATGTGCTTAGGATGCACTAGGAAATGTCCTGTGGGAAAAACGTCAAAATGAGATGAGGTCTGTATCTAGAGTTCGAAATAAATCTGTTAGGCAGCATGGAATACTTGAATTTTCCCTTTCTTTCCCCATGCTTGTGGCTTAGAGAAGAGATGGATTCTGCTACCTCCTCTCTCCTTCCCTGCTCCCTCTTTGTTCAGCTAATTAATTGCCATTATACATGTGAGGGCTGAAGCATTAGAGGCCCTCCCTCTCGGGGTAAATGTGCTTGACTTAAACTACAGTGGCTATTACTTGGGTAACTCAAGGTTTTCCATGGTTGAAATGGCACAAAATTCTGACATTCAGGAGGGATTATGGTAACAGGGATGACTTCTGATGGAGGAAAAGTTCTCTACTCCTTGCATCCTGTTCAAAAAGAAGTTCTGTTGAATGGGGATTATAGTGTGGTCCTGGTTCTAGGGAACTCTCTTCCCTAAGGTCATTTGGCACATTCCTAAGTGAGGACAAGCCTCCCAATATCCAGAAGTGTAGTTCAGCACTTCCCATTCACAACAGACTCCCCAAGTGCTGAGTGCAAGGGGCACTCCATTTTCCTGGTATACCTTGGCTTTGATTTACCAAAGCTTTCAGTCAGCTCTTGCCCCAAGTGAGATATTTAGATGCTCAAATCCTCCAGCAAAAGGAGACATTTAGGTATACCAAGAAAACACCATGGACTCTTGTCTATAATCATGAATAAAAATGAAGTACATAGAAATAATTTTTATTTAACAAAAATGAGCCTTTGAAGACTCTCCTTCAAATCAGTGATGGAACCGATGTGAATACCTACTATAATCTAAGTGGTATGACACAGAGTGAAGGCTGAGGTTAAAACAAGGCCAACAAAACAGAAGCAAACAACTGCTCTGCCAGGTAGAAATTTCAGTGTGACAAGAGTTCCAATGCACTCTGCGAAATCAGACAAAGGCGAGAGTATTTCTCTTTGTTGTACAGTTTTCTCCTAGAACTTAATAATAAATAGGAAAGTGCTATTTGGACGCCACTTCTGCTTCCTCTCCACAAATGGAAGATGTAAAGGTAAAGCAAATAGATGAATAATCCACAATTGAGAAGTGTGGAGCTGACTGCATTCCTGCTTCCCAGTATATGCAGACAAATAAATGTATTGTCACATTCACATCACGATAACTCTGCATCTATGAACAGTTTGTATTTTACTGGTTCTTGTCTCAGCTAACATAGAGCTCAGCCCAGAAAAAAAAAAAAAATCTAACAATAAGATTTTCTGGGAATCCCCATGGGTTGGCAAAGGTATGTTTTTTAAAAACTCCCAGCCAATCATCTTATGCTGGCCATTTTTTTCCTCTTCTGCTCTGCTTCCTCCCCTTGAGTCCTTGCTCAAAAATCATACGGCTAATAAGTGATAGAGCCAAGCCAAGATTCAAATTCAATTTTATCTCACTCAATCTAATACTCTTAACCAGACTAGATTCTAATTATCTATTCCCAGGAAAGAATGGATCTTGGTCAAATTAGTGTATTTCTAACAATAATGATCCAGAAGACAGTGACCATATCCTTATGAGTTTTTAGACCTTATTTTGAATATTCTACTGTTCAACTAGGAAAAGGAAGTGAAAGACCGAAACACCATTTCATTCACTCATGCATGTATTTTATCTATTTATTCATTCATTTAATTTGTGAATGAATTAATTCTTTCCTATCTTGCATTTATTCAAAATATATTTGTTGTACATCTATAAACCAGACACTGCTTAAAGCTGATCATATAATGGGAAATGGAACAGCTTAGCTTGCCCATATTCTTGAAGCCTACATGGAACAGAAATAAATGTTTTCCAGAAAGCTTCCTTTCCTCAATCTGTCCTGCAGATCACCAGATTCATGTTGCCCCTCAGCGCCAAAATCATAAGTGATTTGACAAAGATAGCATAGTTGTTCTCCTTATCTTCCAAGGGTCCTGGTCCTGGTGTGACTCTAATCTAACTAGTTATCGCTAAGGCTGTTACTAAAGTAACATCACTTTAACAATGATGCAGTAGAAAGCCCACTGGACAAGGAGAAAAGAGAAAGACAGATTTGAATCTCATCTCTGCCACTATTAACTCTGGAAATTTAAACAAATAAGTTAATTTCTTTGAGTCCCAGTTACCTCATGTATTAAATTGGAGAGGGAATAGATTGAGTTTCAACATATTTAAGAATTATTCTTTGAACACCTAAAATGTATCTGTATTCCACTAGGCATTTCCTCATATTACAATATATATTTTATTTAAACTTCACTTTAATAATGAGCAAACTGAAGGCAAATGATGTTGGCTTGAATAGTTACACAGTTACTAATTGCATAGATTTGGTTTGAACACAGATGTCCTGATTCCACTGTAAGACCTGACCAGATGACCACAAAGAACCCCAGCTTGAAAATTTTCTTCCTGCTACCTCTGCAGTTTTACCTCTACTTCTTTCTACTCAGAACAAACTCTTTTGTCAAAGTTGACTTCTGTTTCCCAAACATACTTTCCTTTGCATATGGAGCCCCCTTTTCCTCTCCTTAAAAAAAAAAAAAACATACTCTCAATGTCATTGAGCAGTATAAACTTCTCTTTCATCCTTTACTACTGATAGGTTTCTACTCATATCTTATTATTCATGAGATCTAAGATATTTCCTATTGAAGCATATCCTAGGTAGCATGTGTGAAAATTAACCATGAAATATCAAAATACCCAAGGTGTTTTATATGAAGCAATATGTTCAAAGTCCCATTATAAGCAAATATAACAAAAGTCTAAGGATCTGTATGAGGGGTAGGTAAATGGTAATAAGGATTTCTCAGATAAACCTGACAAGAACAAAAACATTCGAAATAAACATCAGAGGATTTACACCTGTCCCCAACTCTGGCATCAGAACATCAGGATATAAAAATGTTGTGACATGTCAGATGGTTAGGTCATTGAAAAGGGGACTTCTCAGTTTATCCCAGACCCATATGATGAGACCTAATCATGTTTTTAACAAATAATGATGAAAAAAAAGCCAAAAATCTCAAACTTGCCAAGAGTAGGTCAATTCCATGGTATCCTATCTCTGTTTTAGTGGAACTTATACCTAAAAAGTTCCAAATTCCTAAGGGTATAGTAGGAGGATAGGGAAAGAAGTGGTAGAAGGGAAAAACTCTACCATCTTACCTTTTATGGCTGTTATTAAACTTTAATCAGATTGTTTTAATGGCCCACCTGTCACAAATGCATCAATTATGTGAATCCACACAGGTTGAAGAGGAAACTAGAAGCCTGAGATGGTGCTAAGAGCTCCAAGTCTCCTCCTTCTGTCCCAGACTTAGCCAAGGTCTTTCTGGAAAAAGAAGCCTAAAAATCTCTATTTTGTAGAAATCCATCTCAGACATCAACTGCTCCATGAAGGGTGTCTTGATTATTGAATCTTACATGAGTATGATCATCCCTACTATTTCTTTCTTTCACCACCACCCCTACCCCGGACACGTTATGTCTATCTTTATCTTTAGTACTAAAGTTCTATTGCTACTTTCATGTCCATGAACTCAGGGGCCTAGTGAAGTCCTGATCCTTTGTTCCATGTGTTTGTCAAAACACTTGCTTCCTCTGACTTGAATCCCATATGTACTCTGGCACGATCTTTCAGGATCCATGTCTACCTACCAAAACAGGATCACTTGGAAACTCTCCCAGGATTTCTTTGACTATTTTCTACTCTTGAATCTGTGGACTACTTGCATGAATTCAGACTTAGTTTCTCCATATTCTCCTTGCTCTTGAGTGTAGAATAGGACTTGGAATAGCCAATCTACATTGCTTCTCGTGTTTGGTATTAACAATTTGAAGCTAGACACTCACAGTGATTCAGAGCATTCATGGAACTCAATTGCATTGCACTTTAAATGCAGTCAGTATTGTTCTACCTATTGATGCCTAAAAAGCTAGTAAAGAGTCTCTTTTCTCTATAATTAAATATTTATCTCAGCTTTGTCCCCATTAGCCAGATCATACAAGGGCCCAATGTATGAATTCTGTGACATCCATGAGGACCAGTTCAAGGTCCCATAAAAAGAGTCTTTTGGAGGGTGCCTGGGTGGCTCAGTCAGTTAAGCATCCACCTCTTGATTTCGGCTCAGGTCATGATCTCAGGGTCATAACATCAAGCCCTGCATGAGGCTCTGTGCTGGGCATGGAACCTGATTAAGATGGTCTCTCTCCCTCTGTCCCTTTCCCCCTCTAAAAAAAAAAAAAAAAAAAAATAGTCTCTTGCTTGTGGATGAAACCTCTGAGCACTATCATTTGCAAGGTCAAAATACCGTGCATATGTTTTAGAATCTCATCCAGGTCACAGTAATTAAATGCCAGTTACATAACTACAAAAACTCACTTGGGTTAATATAAATCTCAAATCACCAAAATCAAAAGACCCTGCCTGCATAACAGGTCCATGGCCAAAAGTCATACATACATCTTAGCCCATCAAAAGCCTTGCCACAAGTATTATTTTCCCTACCAAATTTCATTATTTTGTTTTGATTTCTTAATGCCATTGGCCAGTGCAAAAAAAAAAATATTGAAGGATTTTTAAATTACTAACTGAAAACTACCCTTCTCCTCCCTTCCACTTAGCATTAGAAGACCCATGCAGGACAATGTAACCCAGAGCAATTGCTCTATGGAGGGAGGCGGGCTTCTAGGAAGAAAGGCAGAATCAAGCCAGTTATTCTTTCCAAGTTTATTATTCAATAAATTCCCCACATTCACCGATGGGGAACTAGTAACAGGGTAGAGAGAAGCCAGGAAATATACTTGGACATGTAAGAAGATGTCATGGGTGGAGTTGTCCCTTCACAACTATTCATCCCTAGCAGCACCTAGCAAAGAACTGCTCATTTAATGGATGCTCAACATATATGTGGTTATTTGCATGAAACTGAGCTGGAAAGAAACCTGGGTGTTTTTCCTTTTCTGTTTTACTGTTACCCTAACAGAAAATCTTTATTAATTTGAAAAAGCAAACCCATCTGAAATGCACATTAATTCCACCACCCCTCCAGCTCACAGGGTTAGTTAAGGGATGAGGTATTTTATTGACTTTAAGAGGTTTAATTAGAGCGTTCTTTAAAATTAAGTTCACATTCAGTCATTTCTCACTCTGACTAAGGACATGTTTCCGACCAGCTGTTTTAACCCTTTTTCTCCACATGGACTAGTAGGAAATACCAAAAGAGGCTTTCACCTTGAAAAGATCACTGTGCTGATTTTCCAGGTGACTGTCCCAAGGTTTAGCCAAGGCCAGGCTTCCCTCATATCTGCGTAACTGCAGAATGTTAAACTGTAAAATATAACACAAACCATCCAGGATTATGCTGTCATTGCTCAATTAAAAAAAAACTGAAGTCTAAAGAGAAAAAGTGATATTTTCAGTCTCCCTCAACATCTGCAATGGCAAAATCCAGGCTGGAACCAAGGTCATGTGACCCTGTGCCTGGGAATCTCACTGCCCCGATGTCTTCTTCATAGCCAACAAGGGCTACCATTCTGGTTGCTCTGTCCTAGGGACTACAATGTCATACACTAGGAAAAATGTGAACATGAGCTAAAACAATTATGATTCCACTAAAATTGCCTTGCATGTTTCTCTTAGGGCCAGGGATGGGGAGGTGCAGACATTCTTCGTCTAAAGCTGCTTGACCTCTATTTGATTGAAAGCAACATCTGGTCTCCAGGCTTCCAGCGGTGTTTCTCCTATCGAGAGGTAGCCAATTGCAGACAGATGTGACATTTCCTCAACACATTGTGTTGACATCACTGACATATACCTTATTTGAACAATGGCAGCCAAGCTTCTCAACACCTTTAAATCCGAAGCAATTCCAGCCCAAGATGGCAGAAGAACTCTTCTCTGCATAGACTTTTCCAAGAGACATGCAGAATGAGTCCAGATCCCATGCTGACCAACCCCCATACTTTTTCTGCTCCATATCCTGTCATTTAAGCTTCAAATTGTTCCCTTTCATATAATAAATGTGAATCACAGAACACAGAACTAGTCATGAACAGGTATATGGCCTACAAAAAACAATGAATACATCTTAAATTTCAGCCACCCAAAAAGCCCCAGATGGAACAGTCTCTTACAGCTGTCACATGGTGACTTCACTCTTTCTAGTCCAAACCCTGAGCCTCTCCCTAATCTTTCCTACCTACCTTACTGTATCCTTACTACCTTATACTTCATAAGGTAGACAGGCAGATTCTATTACCTCAAACTGCCCAAAGAGGAACCTTTAGTCCGGAAAGGGAATGCAGCTGACCAGAGGTCATGTAAGAAGTTTATGGCTAAACCAGGATTAGAACTGCGAACCTGATTCTAACTCCTGTTTATTCGAAGAGATCAAAGAGAAAAGTCACACAAACACTCAAGAATTACTAATGTGCCATGAAAATGCTATTATTATTATTTATATTGTTAGTATCATTAATCACAACAGCTAGAATTATCTTCTCTATCATCTTTCCTCAGAAAAGTGTCTGAAATAGCTCCTTACATTGTGAATCATGTGATATTAAGGACATTGCTTAGATTTCCTTCTCGGTCATTTCTCCATCTTAACTTTCCTCATTTCCAACTTTTACCTATACATGGTATTTATCAAGAGCTTTAAGGCTCTATTTTAAAGTGCATTACATGAATTAATTCATTTGATTTTCACATGAGATAGAAATTAGTATTATCCTCACTTTACAGATGAGGAAAATCATCCACACTAGTAAGAAATAGAAACAGGATTTAAACCCATACAGGTGCCAGAGCCCATGCTAGGAGTCACTGTGCTATACTCCCTCAAGTCACATACTAAAAGCCCTCAGATTTGTATGGTCAGGTGCAGTAGTTACTCAATTAATTGAAAAAATTACCTAAAAAAGGAAGTCATTTAAAAAAGAAATAGAGGGGGGTGGAGTAAGATGGCGGAGGAGTAGGAGACCTGGATTTCACCTGGTCTCAGGAATTCAGCTGAATGGGGATCAAACCATTCTGAACACCTACAAACTCAACAGGAGATGGAAGATAAGAATAGTAACAACACTCCAAACAGAAAAGCGACCACTTACTGGAAGGTAGGACGTGCGGAGAAGTGAATCCGAGGCGATATTCAGGAGGATAGACGGCGGGGGAGGGGGCCTCCGTCGGCCGCTTCTGGCAAGTGCTAGAGC
>NW_027397064.1:16034414-16034832 GCF_003265705.2 Callorhinus ursinus
ACAGATGTTGGCGGGGATGTGGAGAAAGGGGAACCCTCCTACACTGTTGGTGGGAATGCAAGCTGGTGCAACCACTCTGGAAAACAGTATGGAGGTTCCTCAAACAGTTGAAAATAGAGCTACCATACGATCCAGCAATTGCACTACTGGGTATTTACCACAAAGATACAAATGTAGGGACCCGAAGGGGTATGTGCACCCCAATGTTTATAGCAGCAATGTCCACAATAGCCAAATTGTGAAAAGAGCCAAGATGTCCATCGACAGATGAATGGATAAAGAAGATGTGGTAGATATACACAATGGAATATTATGCAGCCATCAAAAGAAATGAGATCTTGCCATTTGCAACGACGTGGATGGAACTGGAGGGTGTTATGCTGAGTGAAATAAGTCAATCAGAGAAAGACATGTATCA
>NW_027397064.1:16034932-16040756 GCF_003265705.2 Callorhinus ursinus
CTGTGAATTGTGCAAGACTGTTGAATCACAGATCTGTACTTCTGAAACAAATAATGCAACATATGTTAAGAAAAAAAAGAAGAAGAAGAAGATAGCAGGAGGGGAAGAATGAAGGGGAGTAAGTCAGAGGGGGAGACGAACCATGAGAGACGATGGACTCTGAAAAACAAACTGAGGGTTCTAGAGGGGAGGCGGGTGGGGGGATGGGTTAGCCTGGTGACGGGTATTAAAGAGGGCACGTAGTGCGTGGAGCACGGGGTGTTATGCACAAACAATGAATTATGAAACACTACATCAAAACCTAATGATGTAATGTATGGTGATTAACATAACAATAAAAAATTAAAAGATTAAAAAAATAAAATAAAAGGTAAGACCTTGATTGAAAAGACAAAGTAACTGGGGCTTTTAGTTTGGAGGTAACCAGCTATTTTCCATTTACTTAGAGTGGGAATTCTTTAAATTGGGCCTAACTATTGCACAATGGTATAAATAATGACAATGCTGGGGATAGCCAAAGTTAAAATAGGATTTAGGTGGATAGTATGGGAATCTCCTTTGTAAAACTCTGAAAATGCAATCATCCCTTTTGGCCAGGGCCCCTACTGAATGAAGGATATGGTTCATGGCCTCCCACATCCCTTCTAATTGATTCTGTCTGGAAGAGCTCTAATTTATGGATGCTTTTCAGATTCTCAAATTGGAAATTAGCCCATCACCTGGACAAGAGTAAACATTTTTTGGACTTGTTCAACTCTTAGGCATTTATCTCCTTATTGAATTATAGTTTATATCAGCCACTGCCTTTGTGGTCCTAAAGTCCTAATTGATATGTGGGAAGGGGGACCCTAAATTGAAGTATTACAATGATTGCATCTAAGAGTTTGTGGATATTTCTCACTAGATAGACACAATTTTATTCTGTAGATTTTCTTCTTAATGTTTCCTCTCCATTTATTTCTAGTAACTATTTTCTAATTTAAAAGCAATATATATTCACTAAGGGTTTAGAAATTTATTTAGAAAATTTAGAAAACTCAGGTTAGCAAAAAAATAAATAAATAAAATAAAAATTGCCCCAAACCCTACTGCTCAAAGATATCCACTATTCACATTTTTATGTCACCTGGTCCATGGTTTCAGCACTTATGTTTTCCCTCTGCAATAGACATTTTCACATGTAGGACAGTCCCATGAGCTTACCCAGATTTAGACAACAGAGCTACAGCATACAAAAAATAGTCTTTGGTTTATTCACAATTCCTATAGTAACTGCATCCATTTCTCAAACTTGTGGCAGGGTCACAGTGTAAAACAGTGAGTGGAAATGTGGCATCGTGGTTGAGTCCAGCTTATACTTCCTGAGTTCAAATCTACCCTGTTGCACTGGTATGATCTTGACCAAGCCAGTTCATCCCAAAGTCTGTTTCCTTATCATAAGTATAGCTAATAAGATTGCCCACCTCATAAGCTCATTGGGAGAAATAAATGAATATTCATAAAATATGCCTGATACAACACCTGCTACACAGAAGGGGCTCAGTAGGACTTGGTACTTGTTGTTGTTGTTGTTGTTGTTGTTACAGTACTCCAAGTGACAACCACTGCCCTGCATGTGTATATATGTGTATGTATGTAGCTTCCCTTTCTGGAGGTTAAATTATAGTGATCCTCTGTCTATATTAATAAACGCTATTCTAATATATAACTTGTAAATGTCTGCAGAATAGTCCATCATTTGCATTTATTACTGTTCTTTAACAATTCCCTATACAGGACATTTAGGTTTTTTACAACTTTTCAATTGTTATAACTAGTGACATGAAATCAGAGGATTGTGGAGCTTGCAAAAGTTCTTGATACGTGTTGCTGGACTGCTCCCCAGAAAGTCTGTATCACCTCACAGTGTACACACGTCTCACTCCTCAAAGCCCTATCTACCTTCACTTAAACCTCAGGATGATAATGAAAAGTTCAGCTATTCCTCTGCTTATTAACATCCACCTGACTGGTATTTCAAACTCAAGATTCAAAAACTGAGTTTGACCCCTTCTGACTTCCTGCCTCTCTTGATATCAACAACTCTTCAGCAGTGAACGCTTAAAAAATACATAGTCATTTACTCTTTCTGCTCTCCTACCTTCTGTATCGAACAAATTGCAAAATCCTATGATTTCTCCACCTTGCTGCCATATTAATCTGATCATGATGGTCTGCACTAAAAATCCTCAAGAGGTCCACACTGGCTATGGAATAAAGCTTAGACCACTTAGTCCAGCATTCAACATCATTCAGAGTCTGTCCACATCCTGCCCTTCTAGGGCTCTGGTCCCTCTCCTTCTGCAGGAAAACTTTGCCCCTACTAAGCTCTAGGTATCCACCTAGAGCAATACCCACCTGCGTGGTTATTTGCTGATATGGCTCCCTTTGCCTATATGATCTCCTTGGGATCCTCTTTCCTCTAACTGTTTTCAAGATTCAGTTCAGTGTCATTTTCTGCATGAACCGTACCCTAGCTCCTAGCCCCAAACATCTGTTTCCTCTAAATTCCCATATTTTCTCACCTTTTGAAGAGGTCTGGTAGGCGGAATAATGATTCCCCCCCTCCAAAGGCATCCTCATTCTAATCCCCAGGACCTGTGAATATGTTATATGATATGGCAAGGGGGAATTAAATTTGCAGATGGAATTATGGTCACTCGTCAGCTGACTTTAAGATAAGGACAGTATCCTGGATTATCTGGTGGGCCCAATGTAATCACAAGAGTCTTTAGGTGCAGAAGAAGGAGGAAGAAAAGTCAGTGTCAGAGCAATGCAATATGAGAAAAACTTGATTGGCCATTGCCGGTTTTAAAGCTGGAAGGGGACCACTAACCAAGGACTCACTACTGTAGGTAGCCTCTGGAAGCTGGAAAAGTAAGTAAACAAATTCTCCCCTTGAGCCTCCAGAAAGGAACACACCTTTGCTGACGCCTTGATTTTAGCCCAAAGAGACCTATTTTGGACTTCTGACCTCCAGAAATGTAAAATAATAAATTTGTATTGTTTTGAGAAATTAAGTGTGTGGTAATTTGTTGTAGCTGCAATAAGAAACTAATACAATTGTGTGGTGGAAAGTATATAGGTTTGGGCTAAATACACTAGATTTGTATCCCCAGTCTGCCATTGACTAATCATATGATGCTGAACACATTTTTAATACCTTTGTATGTGAGGGTTTTTTATCCACAAAATGTAGGGAAATATGTTTATATCATGGGGTTCTTGTAAGAATTAAATTATATTTTTAATGTTTTTATGCCCAAAATAATGAGTCTGGCACATAATAGACACTCACTAAATCTTTTAACAATTGGTCCCTCTATTCCTTCACTATGGCCTTTAACACATTCATTCTTTAGTCATTGCTATACAGGGAACTTGCTTTATCTTTACCCATATGTTGAGGGTCATCAATGTGAATATTTTTTACTTTTTTATACCAGGTTCTAAAGACATAGTAAGCCAGGTAGAGGGAAGGAAAGAAGGAAGGAGGGAAAGACAGGGAAGGGAAAAGAAGCGTGAGAGGGCAGAGGAAGGGAGAGGAGGGGAGGAAGGAAGAAGCAAACAAACTTGAATAAAGTTATCAATTTTCAGGGGTGCCTGGGTGGCTCAGTCGTTAAGTGTCTGCCTTCGGCTCAGGTCATGATCTCAGGGTCCTGGGATCGAGCCCTGCCTCGGGCTCCCTGCTCCGCGGGAAGCCTGCTTCTCCCTCTCCCACTCCTCCTGCTTGTGTTCCCTCTCTCGCTGTGTCTCTCTCTGTCAAATAAACAAATAAAATCTTTAAAAAAAAGTTATCAATTTTCAGGAAGTATTTTTATAGTATCGTTCCAAAATATTCTGCAAATCTGAATATGAATGAAAAAAATGTTTCTTAATATTCTTTCCAGGAGAAGAGAAATAGAAGTAAATATGTTTTGTTGTGTAGTATAATTAAATTTTAGCTTTTTATGGATGTTCTCCATCAATCAATGATACATTTTCAAATTGTAAATAGCTTATGATGATGAAAACAAACAGCAAAAATAGGCCACAAATTGATACAAATAATTTTCTCTCTAAGGTGTTGATTGAACAAAATGGAACCTCATTGAGATCCAATTAAGAAGAACTCACCAGGAAGCCATAAATGACCCAATGCATCTTGTGGGTTTACAAAAATAGCTCATAGAGTGAAAGAGACTATCTGTTGTTGTTGTTTTAATGTTTGCTCAAAGTATTGTTTTAAAAATTATCTTAGAAATCAGTTGTTTATTAACATAAAGGAAGAAAAGATGAAATAAGGAAGGTGACTAACATTTCATTTGCTCTGCTCTAGCCCAAGACCATGCTGAGTGCTTTAAGAAAGTTTGAGGTTTCAGTCTGAGGACTCCAAAGTAATCCACTGGGTTGTAAATGAAGGGTCATGAGAGCGTGCTGACAATGAACTGGTCCCACAATGATGAAATAGAGACTAAAGCCCTGAGTTAAGGGGGAATTCAGCTTCTGCTGAATTAATGAAATATTTTTAGCCCAGCAAGATTTGTTTTTTAATTTTTTATTCTGGAATGAATCAAACTCAATTTCCTGAAGTGTAACTTTCCAGTTTAATTTTCAAGGAAACAAGTTAAAAACAAAACAAAAACCTGTACCCCCCCGCCCCCCCTCCCCCGCCGCTTTGAAAAGGAAACAGACCAGCCCTGACCAATCACAACACATGGTGCGTTCTGAAAGTGGCAGGTGGGGCTCCTCTCTCCCCACCTGATTTCTCACATGCAAAGAGACAACTTGTTTACCACCATCACCAAGCATCTAGTGCAATGGAAATTTATGCAAACAGAATTCCACAGACACAGGTCTCTGTCTTCCTCACCTCCTTAAATCATGCAAAATTAGCTCCCTTTGACTACAGATTTTTGATAGGATTCTGCCAGTGCCTGGTACAGGAGCAGTGTGTGATTCTAAGAAAACTGTGCTCCATCACAAATCATGAGAACGGATTGTCAGTCTGCCAACACTTATCATTCTGGGCTTTGTTGTTGTCATTAAGCATTGTGCCTAACCAAGAACTATTTTCTGGAATGTCGGTTTCATAAAACTAACTACAAAGACCATCTTTTATCTCTTATTTCATGTCTCATCTATAGCTCAAAACAAAAATAAGCAAACTTGATGAAATGACTAGAACTAGCCTTTCAGGAAGAAAAGTACCAATCATCTCTCCGTGACACTGTAAGAGTGCCAATGTACGATTCCAGTATTACATAATCAGCCCCGATTGCTCACTACTGGCCACCTTGCCTTACAGCACCTTGTCTAGCACTCACCATTATCCTAACAAGTAAGTACTCTTATTGCCTTTATAGATAAAGACATTAAGATGTTGGAAGGCTAAGAAACACTCTCAGTTACACAGCTTGTCAGGGGTAGTCATGATTGGAACCCAGTTCTCCTAATTTAAGTTCTTTGCTCTTTGCCATCACTTAATGCTTACTTACATCTGCTTTCTTTGCTGATAAAATGTGCTGATTATAGGATTGAAACCCTACCGGTCTCACTTGGAGCTAATTTCTGGAATGTGGGTTTCATAAAACTAACTACCAAGACCATCTTTTATCTCTTATCTCATATCTCAGAATGAGACCAAGCTTATCTCCAAAACATTCCTTGGGCAAATTGAAAATTTCGAAGCAGATAGACTAGTAAATATAAAAGTTATTAATTTGTCACATCCCTATGTGGAGACATGTGCTAATGATTCTCTTTTCTTGTTCAAGTCACTTGAAAGAAAGAAAAAAGAAAGAAA